>NW_021627571.1:0-164747 GCF_004785775.1 Grammomys surdaster | reverse complement strand
TCTCTCTCTCTCTCTCTCTGTCTTTCTCTCTCTGTCTCTCTCCCTCCTTCCCTCCCTCCCTTTCCCTTCTATCTTTCCCTCCTTCTCTCACAGATTCATATTTATTTAACAATGTGTCTTCTGTAATTTACAATATTGCTCCTCTAAGTATTCAAAACATGTACATTTTGTGGACTCTGCATGGCACCTACATTCTGGAAGTTCTTATAATCTTTCCTTGTTCATGGATACTGTGGTCTTCCATTTCTCTTCCAGACTGTGTTGATCTCTGGCTAGTCCTAGAACCCTCTGTAGAAGGTGCCAGCCTTTTTCCTGGTAGGAAAACCTCTATGCTGAGGCAAGGATATATGAAGCCAGTTCTGGAACCTGGAGAAATGATAAAAGAGAAAAGATGTAGACAAAAGCAAGATGGAGATCTTGCCCTGCAAACAGTTGGGGTTGGCAGTGCTGTGGCTGAGACCTCTGTCTGACCTGGCTCCCAATGAGCCATTTAAAAGATCAATATGGCTATTTTGAAAGATATCATACTATTGGACAAAAATCATTTGTTTTGATGAGGGAAAAGTTTTTTTTAAGAATCTCACTATTCCACACCCTCTTCTTTGTGATGGTTAATCTTGATCGTCAACTTGGCTGTATCGAGAGATGGCTATCAAGTGAGTGAAGAACATTTCTTGGTGTGTCTATGAGGAGATTTCAGAGATGTCTGACATGTAGGAGAACAACTAAGGGAGAAAGACCTCCCAGTAGACTGGAGCTGGGATAGAGTAAAAAGTGGGAGAAGAGAAAGAGAGTAGTTTACATATGCTCCATTCTGAGAAAGTATGCTGATTGTGGCTACCATTATCCATGAACATTAGACTCCAGCTTCTGAAGAAAACCTTCTATGAGATGCACATAAGCACATCATCCAGGAGCTTCTGTATTAGGCAAGGATGACATCACTGATTCACCTTGTTCTGAGGCTTGCAGCTTCTTGGACTGAGCAACAACCAGGTTCTCTGTCTCATCAGCCAGCATGAAGATGACCACTGCTGAATGACCTAATCTGCAATTTATTGCATTGGTCAATCTAATGAATTCTTTTATTACACACAACATACATACAGTGTATTTGTGTGTATGTCTGTAAATATTTATGTGTGTATGCAACACTAAATGGACCAATTGACATTTACACACACACACATATACAATAACAAAAAAAGAGATGGATCTTTCCTCCTACAAGGTTGCTTCATCTAGCCTTAATAGGAGAGGATAAGTCTAGCCTTACTGCAACTTGATATGCCAGGGCTGACTGATATCCATGGGAAGTCATCCTCTTTTCTAAAGAAAAAGGAATGAGGAGTGAACTGAGAAGGAAGGACTGGAAGGAAAGGAGGAAAGAGAAACTGTGGTTAGGGTATAAATGTAATTAATTAATTAATTATTAAACAAAGAAAAGGTTGAGCTGGAGAGATGGCTCAGTGATTAAAAGCACTTACCACCCTTCCAGAAGTTCTGAGTTCAATTCCAAACATCCCCATGGTTGCTCACAACCATCAGCACTGGGATCAGATGCTCTTTTCTGGTGTATCTGAAGACATCTACAGTGTATTTATATACATAAAATCAATCAATAAATAAATCTTTAAAAAAAAAGAAGAGGTCAATGACTCTGAGAAGTATGGAGAGTATTGGAGGTACAACGAGTGAGACAGATATTATATAAATACAGTATTCATGTACAAAATTCTTTAAAAAATGTAAAAGAGAAAGAAAAGGTGAACTATGGCCAGGTCTGGAATCCATCATTGCCAGGGGATGTGCCTAGAAACACTGAGTGTGCTGAATCCTGTCACCCACTTTCACATGTCAAAGCTCTAATCTTCATCTGACAAATTTGGAGAGAAGTCCTACAAAAGAGGTGAGTAAGGTAGATGGTTCCAGTCATCGGACTTTGTTCAAGAGGGTTAGTGTCATCATAAGAGGAGATCCAGACTGACATCCATATAAGGAAGACTGTGTAGAAATACTCTGAGTAAATCGTCATTTCCAATCCAAGGAAAAAGCCACAGGAGGAACCAGTTCTGCTTGGCACCTTGACTTACACATTCGGCTCCCTTTATTGTGAGAAAATAAAATCCCTCTTTTTAAGCCACCAAATCCGTGGAATTTTATTAGGCTGTATGAGTTTACAAAGCTTAGGAGACTGGGGGAGAGATGGGTGGCAGAATGAGACTCATCAGTCATACCTGTGTGTGTGGACCCCCCTTTTAAGAGTGAATTTTGAGGCTTTTTGTCATTCACATGAATGACCTAAAACAGGAAGTCCTAGACTGAGTAGTGGTTTACAAATTGTGGAAGTGGTCAGCCTGCCCTGAGGTTGGGGTGCCTGTGAGGTCATCTGCCACAGACACTGCAGCAGATATAGGGAACAGCCATGAAACTTATAGACAGATGCTTGCTATAGAATAATGCAATATTTGTATAAAATTGGAAGGTCTCACAGAGAACTCTAGATCAGTTCTCATCAGTTAGTGGTATTAGGTTGGACAAACCTCAGCATGTTGCCAATGAATGGCATGTCTTTCTCTGCTGGGGACACTGCTGAGCTTGCTGGCTGTGCATCCTTTGTTGCTGTAAGTGCCTTCAAGATCATATACTAGTGCAGACTGAGTGAGGGCTGAAGTATGCTGTGGTTGAATGTGGTTCCAGTGTGTCCTCCAGAGGTTTATGTTGGAATTCTGGTTCTCACTGTGGCAATAGTAAGAGGTGGAGGACCATTTGAGGGGCAGGGCCTAATGGGAGGTAATAAGTTAACTGGTGGCATCCTTAGAAAGGATGAGTGCTGTTTAGCCTTCACAGGCTCATAGTATAGGTGAGTTCTAATGAGAGTGGTTTCTTCATCTGGCTATCGGGCTTTCTATCTCACTGAGTGATCAACTCCCTACCCCTATCCTGCCAAGATGCCATTTGCTATCTTGTGACACACACAGAGACTAAATCCTTAAATTTTAAGAACCCAAAGTTGTAAGGTCAATTTAAAAAAAAATGTCCAGGATCAAGTATTTTGCTACAACATGCACATGCCAGACTACCTGGCACACATTCTACCATTTCCATCTATATAATGGCTAATACATAAAATGAGAAGATGCTAGTGTGGAATTACAGTTTGTGACAGATTTTCAGTGATCAAGGCAAAAGCAGGTTGTTAGGACTCTCTGGTCCCGAGCAAACACCAGCCTACCTTGCTTTTTGTCTACAGCATGAACGAACCCAAGTATGGCTGATATAATCATTGATCCATTAGGACCTGCAAGAGCAGAGTGCTGGCTTTAAGTCATTATATTAATTACATTTGTGTTGCTGTGACCAAGACCCTGGAAAACAACTTAAGATGGAGAGGGTTTATTTTGATTCAAAGTCTCAGAGGATACAGTCCATCATGGCAGGCAAGACAGAGCAGAGATCATGTGGAGGGCATGCGTAGTAGAGTCTCTTTATACCTTGATGGGCTCAGGAAGAAACAGGACAGAGTTCATGAGAGCCACAAGCAGATATAATATTCAAAAGCACATCTTTAGCCACCTACTGTCAGAGGTTCCTAACACCTAAATCCTACAAGCTATAGATAAAAGATAGTACTACAAGCCATAGACAATCAAAGCATGAATCTCTGGAGGGCATTTCCTATTTAAACCACGATAGTCACTAGGACTAGAGAATGGTTTTGCAAGATTCCATTTGGAAATAAAGAATAAACTGTATTCGGTTCCACTGAGGATACAGTCCTACTGCCTCGTTAGTGGCTCTACCTACAACCCAGCCTTGTGTGAAATCTGGGTTAGCCCAAAGAGATGGCTTTGTTTAGGAATATGAACTCTGGCATGTAAACATGAAACCTGTTGGAAATGGACATTGGAACTGTGGGGAAATTGGGTGGTCAGTGCACGAGGAGACACGATGTCCTGGGGAAAGTTAGGTATATGGGACATCCCACACATGTGGGCAGAACCAGCCAACAGGATGAGGAGAAGCAAAGAGTCACCAGGAGCATAGCCCACCAGGAACACCAAGCTCTGCCTAATGCCACAGGTGCATTCTCCATCATGAGTCCTTTGTGTCTAAGGTAACTTGATAAAATCATTCTTTCTTGACTCTACTAAAAGGAGGAAAGCAAAATATCAGTTTTCTAAGGGGAATATGGTTTTTGGAACAGAAAAAATACACAGCTCACCCAAGGGTGTTTAATGTAACACTATTCATAGCAGCCCAAAGCTGGAAACAGGCCAAATGCCCAACAGACAAGCATGTATAGGGTGCCAATTCATAGACATTGGTGTCTGGAGGCAGCTGAAACCAAAACAAGACAGGAAACTCACTCCTCTCTTGTTGAGATGGAAGCATGCACATCACAGTATTGGGAAAAGGCCAAAGGTTATATAAATAGTTGACATTTCAAGTATTTTTTTAACTCTTCCTGTCAGCTTGTGAATATAAGGGATAAGGGAAATTTATCTTTTCACAGATAGTTATAAAAAAAATGTTTTGAGCCACACGGCACTGCTCTCTACTTTTCTGTCTTTGGAACAAAGCCACCATGGAGTTCACCAGCTTGCTGCTAAACTTCAGGGCTGGATGTCACAAGGGCTGGATGTTCACCCCCAGGATGGGTGTGGAGAGTGCTTCTGAGATAAAGAGGGAAGCAGGCGGCCCAGCTCAAAGCTCACCTTGCAGGCCACCCAGCTCAGACCTTCAAAGAAACATCAATGGAACAGGGTGGGGATGGGGACAGTGTGTCCTGTACTATGCAGGAGATTCAAGTATGCATTCTTTGTCATTCCACTGTCATCTGACTGTCTGGGTTGTTGCTGAGTCTCCTATTCCCCAGAAAGACAGCAGCTAAGAGCCTCACAGGTCACGTTCCCTACCCAGCAGGGTGATCATGAACAATAATGGTCCTGGAAATCTCTTATAATGGGAAATGTATGAAGAAAAGAGGTTTACCTGACCCATGATTAACAGCTAACGGAGAGAAGAGAAAGGGGGGGCAGATCACATGAAAAGGGAAGAAATAAGAGCTGACAAGGAAAGGAGCTTGCTTTTTTGTTTTTTTGTAGCCAACTCTTCAAGAGAACTAATTCGCCCAATTTATATTACTTATTTTGTCCATTGCTCTGAGAAAATGCCTAACAGAAACAATTTAAGTGAGAAAAAGACTTACTTCATTCACAACTTCAGTGGGTTCTGTCCATCATGGTAGGTGTGTGGCAGAGCAGACAAGCTCATGTGGTAGGCCAGACAGTGGAGCATAGGGGTACTGATGGTCCGCTGGCTTTCCTTCCATCTGGAATTAAACTTCAACATAAGTTCTGACGAGAATAGTTCATACTCTTTGCCACCACTTACTGATGGTGGTAGATAGGCACACATGTACAAATCCACAAATCTTGAGATACTGCCTTGGGAAGTTGGGACTGCTATCTCCCCAGGCCACAAATATAAAAGGCAGAATTGGTACACCACCAAGAGGCCATACAGGAACTGAGCTGATTCACATGTCTTCAGATGATGGTCATGATAAAAGCTCCATTGACTGTGAGTACCTGCCATGGTCCTGGCATCATATGAGTCAATTATCCCACTAACTTAGAAGTCCTCACATTATAACTGAGAACTCTTAATGCTTAATGTCTAAGACCCTAGCCAGGGCATTCAGATTGAGTAAGTACAATGGTTTGGAAGTGGTTTAATGCTTTCCAATTTACTTACTCATTCATTGGGGAGAGAGACAAGCATGCCACAGGATGTGTGTGGTGGTCAGAGGACAATCTCAAAAGTCAGCTCTTTCCTTCTACCATGTGGATGCCAGGGGCTTGAACTCAGGTGGTCAGGCTTCACAGTGTCTTTATCTGTTGAGCCATCTTGCTGACCCCCTGAAAGCGGTTTAAATGTGGTTTGTCTTCCCAGGGTTGATGTACTGAAGGATTCTTCCTCATGGTACTTTTCAGAGGTGGGACTTAATGGGAAATCAATAGAACCTCCACTCCAAAGAGATTAAGGTAGTTCCCAGAAATGCTGGGTTCATTCTCATAATAGGGTCTCACAGAAACAACAAAAATATAGAACTGTGAGATGAATAAACTTTTCTCTATAAAATTACCCAGCCTCAGGTATTCCCTTCTATGAGTGGACTCACACAGTAGAGTGTAGTATGGTTTGAAACTCATGGTTCTCAGCCAAAGAGTTGTTTGAGAGGATCCTGAGGTCCAGTTAATGGAGAGAGGTCATGAGGGATGGGCTTTGCAGATGCCTATACCTGCTTGTGTTCTCATTCTCTGCATCCTGATCTGCCACGATGGGAAGCGCAGTTGCTATACTCACCCACATCCACAGCCTGAGCCATATGTTCTCTTCTCTGAAGGACAATGTCATCCTGAAACCACAGTCAAAATAAACCGTCTCCATTAAGCTGCTATGTTAGGAATTTTGTCACACGAGTGCAAAAGATAACTAGTACAGGTAAAGGGCAAGTAGCCATGCTTGCTGCGCTGTCCAAATTCCTGATCCACAGTCCAGTGCACATAGTTTTTCTATGTGACTAACTATGAGTAGTTGTTACATTATATTATTGAATAATTAGGGCCACAACCACATACAATATAAAACCCATCAAAACAACCCGATCAGGTAAGAATTATCCTGAGAAAATTGCATCAATGGGTCTGTAGAATTTGTTCAAGTTCAATTCATAAGAAGCAAAGTCAGAATTTGCACCTATTCCTGTCTGACATTAAAGCACAAAGCCTTTTCCAGGACAAATCATGTAGCCCCAACAGGATCATCTCCACCGGGCCCAGTGAGTTTTGCTCAAGAGTGATGGCCTCTGATGCAGAAGCTTCCAACAACTACCAGCAGTTTATGGACACATAGAGATGGTAGTGCTCAAAAAAAAGCACCTGATAATTACTGTCTGTGCCAACTGCTCTATAAAAGTATAGTTGAGCTATAGTTCAACTATACTCAAATGCTTGGGGTCCCTTGGTGGTCTAGATGGTCCATGCAGCTTCTCCCTTTGAGGGACTCCTGGGCTCCTCTGATCTGGGTATTATAGTCCCCCACACAGCATCTTGCTGCAACATCCTGAGGTCTTGAGAAGACTGTCAATATGCACATCCTACCTGCCTATTCAATAACCTTGCTCACACCAAGTCAGCATTTCACCATGTCTGTCAACTGAAGATGTCAAGTCCAAGGCTATTGACGCTGTAAAGTACTGGCTTTCCTATTGGTTCCACTTTCTACCACATTGACCATCTCTCTCACCTCTATCAAGGACCCCTAGAATGTGAGGATTTGGCTTGACCTAGGAGTAAACTGAAGGAAACCATTTGTACTATGGCAGTCAATCACATCTCAGTACCTACCTTTTCTCTAAATGAATCTTAATGTCCTAGTCTATATCCTCCTGCTTAATAAGGGCCCTGTCTTCTTTTTGTCTAGGACCTGAATTCATGATCTAAATGTAATTTTATAAACTGACCCCACTACTATCTGCCTCCAACCACTTGACATACATTATAGTTTTGAATGACACCTGGTGTCTCAGGGCCCACAAGTAAAACACTTTTGGACATTTTGAATACACTACTTACCTGCATATTCAATACCCTCCTTCCACAGTATTTTGGATGGGTCTTCAAGCTACCTAAAAAAGTGGAATTCCCAGCCTGTGGTTCTCTCCGGGCTCTGAGAGGTCAGAACTCTGAAGATGGTATTCATAGCCAAGTCCTCAAATTCTCTAAAAACAAGGAATCAAGAGGGGGGATAAGTTTAAACCCTTCTCAATAATGGACTCAATAATAATAGTCTTTTTTTACATTATACCCTTTTCAACCTTAGATCTAGGACACAGGTCTAAATAGAAATAAAATCACATTGTACCACCCAAAAGTAAACAAAACCACCTTTCCTAAAGAGGAAAATATTAATCATATTACCATCCAATCACAGAATTACACATAAATTATGCCTCATGAGGTTATGGGATGAAATAAAGGATTACATAATAAAATGTCAAGAAAATTACAAGAGAAACAGCTCAAGTAGAGAAAAAAGATGGGTAGATACAGAGTCAGTCAAATGGGTTACAGAAGCTCTTGGTTAAGAGGCCTTGAGACAGCTAGCTTCTCCAAACTAGCTTCCTGAATTATAACCTAAGACCCTAGTAGCATTTACCTCACAGTATACAGTAAATATTAACTGAGACATGCATACAGAATCAATGTTTACATAAAACATTTGTCTACGTATAGGATGATGCAGATGCATCAAAGATGCTTGTCTGGGGAAAGAAGAAGAGGAAAAAAGGAGAAGATGGAATAAAAAGTAGGTAGAAGATGAGAAAACACAATTTTTCCTGGAAAAATCTTCCATATGCAGTCAATGCATCTTGGATTCAAGTAGGCTGTCAATCATAAGAACTCTTGGTTACATCTACACAAGAATGAAGAAGAACAACCATGAAGCACAAGTCTCTGTGCACGTGACATGCTCCCCTGGCCAATAGAGGGCACAAGGTCCCCAAAGGACACAGACCCTCAGAGCACTGCTCTCCACCTGAACTGGCCACTCCTGCTTGTAAGTCCAACTATGCTACCTTTTAGCGTGCACATTTCCAGAACTATTTTGCAGAAACATTAATCCTCTTCATGAGCATATACTGTCCGATAGTACTTTCTGATATTAAGAGTTTTGACATTGATTGTAAGTCCTCACTTTAAAAATACATTCTCTCACACCCGCCTTACACACTGTAGAAGTTATGCTGATACAAAACCCCAGTAACTATGAACAATTTTTACCACTTAAGTAATTTTACCCTTGTTTAGGGGTCATTCTATTAGCCCTGAGAATTATATTATTAAAACCATGAAACACATTGGATGAAGATATATTTGATTAGGCAAAGTTTGTATGACATTAGTGGTTAATTAACTTGTAATTGAAATAGGGGCTTGATTTTTTTTTTTAGCCTAAAAAGGATCTCACATTTTAGAGGCACAACTATGTAAAAACTAGATTTTATAATTGCATGCTAGCCTTCACAATCTAACTCCATGTAGAATTTTATTAGAATGCTACCTTTAACTAAGATGGGACTCTGGATTTTCACTGCTGCAAAGACATTGGTTTGGGTCTTTCTGGTTGTCTAGTCGCCCGCAATGCACACTTTGGACCTTCTTTCCTGCTGCATAAAAGTTTAAAAATCCCATATGCTCTCAACCTACTTCCTCCATTCAGGATAAAGGCTGGGACCTTGTTCTAGACAAGATGTAAAATGAAATTTCCTAGAAGCTTCTATAATGAGCAGAAGGAAAATATCTCCCTGGCTCCTTGGACACAGTCACTAGAGTAATTGATTATTTTTTTTTTTTCCTTTTGAGCCATGTCTACATTACTGGGGACAAGCATTAAGGCGAAGCCAGAACCTTGAAGTTGATCAGCCAAAACTGGAAGTGCCTGGGATTTGGATTGCTCAGCCTCATTGTCCAAATCATGTAAATGGATGCTCAGTTTTCCAAGTTGGATGGAGATGTCTTGTGGGGTGCCAGCCCTGCCCCCAGAGTGAGATCTTCCTCCAGTGGCTCTCCCTGCAACATTTTCCTATGTGTGTCAGATCTTGTGCTTCCTGCCCTGTAGACTCTGTGATGTCCTCCATGCCCTGGAGCATCAAAAGAGCATGTATGTATGATCCTCATTTCTATATGGAAAAAAATCAGTTTCAGAAACATACAGCTCAATAGGACCCTTCAGTGACATCACTTCAGATCCTTGCCCCAGAGATACAGTCTGGGTCCCAGATGACTGAGCTTAGGTCCTGCTGCCTGGGCTCTGTGGCAAGGCTACTACTGGGCTCCAACTGAAAGCTTCTAAGTGCTTCCTTACAGCAGCTTGGTGTTTACATGCATGCTCCTGTATGAACTGGTGTGTGGGTGAAGTTACCTCAGCCACCTTTCCCATGTGAGACTGTGATAGTGGTGGCCCTGTTACCAGTTCTGCTATTCAGTCGAGAGTGATTTTGTAGCAAAGAGCCAGGCTCTGAATTCTTTCTTTAAATGTCAGAGTATAAACTGAGCTCTTTCCTATCTCAATCCCTACCCACAAAACCAAGAAATGTGTTAGCCTTTGTACAGGCCATTCATCTGAGACCTTCCCTGACTCCCACAAGGACTGTTCTCCTCCTTCATGTCCTATCCTCAGGTCCAAGAAGTACTCCAGTCCCACCACATGGCACTCAGCCACTCCTGTCTAGACTCTTCTCTCTACTTCATGCTGACCCACAGTGCCCAATGCTGGCCATACTTTTCATAATGACCACTGTCCTTACCTGTCAGTGATTCAGCTACTCTCCTCTGTCTGTACTGAAGTCAGATGGAGTTTTCTGAAAACTTTCTGGAGTCACTGAATTCTTTCAAACAACCTATATTAAAAAATGAACTCAAGTCAGATGATAATGTAAATATAAGTCTGAAAATGACCAAACTTCTAAAAAGAAACATAGAAGAATAATTGTGGTATGGAGCAAGGCACGGGTTTCTTAAATGGGACACACAAAACAAGCATGAACAATACTTGAACAAGATTTGAACAGACTTTACAAAATAATAGACAGATCCAAAAAAGTAAGTACAGGAAAATGTGGCCATATTAACTATGAGGGAAATGCAAACTAAAAACAGGAAGGACATACATCTACCCTCTAATATGGATGGCTAAAATCAGAAGACTGATGAGCAAAGTCAGGAGGATGTGGAACAGCTGGGATGGTCGTGATTTTGGGTGCAAATACAAATGGTATAATTACTTTGAACATAATTTGGAAGTTTCTGATAAAAACACACCACAAGACCTCTCTGTTTTGCTTAGCTGTTTACCCAAGGGAAATGAAAACTTGTGTTTCCACAGAAAGCTTTTTCACAAAGAATTCTAGCAATTTTATTCATAATTGCCTAAAACGGAGACTGACCCAAATTTCTCCTTACCAGTGAAAGAGTGGAGAAATGGACACGCATCCGTACTGTGGAATCCTAATCTGTATTTCAAAGGAACACGGTCTAAATTTGGGAAACAACACAGGTGAATATCATCCACACCATGTGGAGTGACTTTCTGTACTATTTCATCCATCTCCAACAGCAAAACCACAAGGTCAGAAGGCAGGTGGGTGGTTATCTGATGTGGGGCCCAGGGGGTGGGGTAGGGTGGGGGTTGACTTCAAGGGTGGGGTATGAAGCAACCTTTTGGGGTCAATACTGTCCACTATCTTTACCGGTTACACAACTGTGTACCATTCTAAACTCCACACACGTACTTTTTACAAAGAGTGAATTTTCCTGTCAGCAAACTGTCTCAATAGATGTTTCAGGGTATATTTTTCAGAGAGCTCTCCCATTTTACTTTGAAAAGTCCTTCAGTTTAGCTATTCAAGAAAAGTAGAGTTTATATTAAGATGTCAGAAAACAGAATTATATAGACAGTACAGAGAACATCATACTGTCCCAAGCCTAGAAGGTGGGAAGTGAAGGGTCCTATTTGTGTCCACCAAGTCCCACTCTGTCGTTCTCATGTAGTTTCCTTTGTCCTGACCTGCATCAATACTTCCAGTCTATAATTTTAGGTATAGCATCTGATGGTTCAGCTTGTCTCTCTGCCCACTGGATAACATGCCTGGGATACAGACCCCTCGTTCAAGGTGTTATCCTCATCCGTCAGAGATCAAGAAAGCCAGGATTGTTGGGGACAGTCCATAACACACATTATCTTCTAGTGGCATTAGGGTAAATGCAAATGCCTGAGCCTAATGAGTAAAGTGCCCCTTACCTCTTCATCTCCCTCTCCAGTCTCAGCCTCACCTCCTCCCATTTCCCGAGCAGCAGCTCCAGCTCCCAAAAGTCTTTGGGCCTTTTTAGGTTTCTCTTTGCCTCACCTTCCAAGTTTGAGGTTCTAGATCCTTTGGAGTCACTGCCTCAGCCAGAAAAATTCTGAATGCCACCAGATTATTCATCTCTAGACTCTGGAAAAGCTGTCTCTCTGCGTCTTAAATAGCTCAGAGACCTGAAGCATTTGGTCTACTCATGTGCATGTGTGCATAGAAGGTTAAAAGTGCACATCAAGTTGGGATTTGAGATTCATATGTTAACCTCAGCTCTACAGACACTAAGGCAGAAGGATCCTGAAATAGGACCAACCCATGAAGGTGCTTCTGTGACACCTAGACGGATGTGGAAACCAGGTGTAAATAGTCTCCTGGGTTTCCGGGGCAACCACTATGCCAGAATTTGTATCCCTGTGTTTTTAAAAACCTTAGAAACACAAGAGAACGATTTTTTTTTTGTTTTGGTTTCTCCTTTGTTTTGTTTTTCGGTTGGTTGGTTGGGTTTGGTTGTTGTTGGGTTTTGGGGGGGTTGTTGTTGTTTGGTTTGGTTTTTTTTGGTTTTTGTTTGTTTGTTTGTTTTTTTAGAGTTCACGGGTTCAAAGGATTCCTTCCATCACGGCAGGGAAAGCATGCAAGCTCCGATCATGATGGTCAGAAAGGAAAAAGAGGATGGGATGAGAAGCAGGTATTACCTTTAAAGTTATATGTCAGGAGACCTACTTCAGGATTCATCCAGGTTCCACCTCCTGAGTGCCTACCACCTCCTTCCTGAAGCAGCACCACTGGTAAAGATCAGTGCTCAATACAGGAGTCTGTAAGAGAGACAGGACTGTGAGTGGCGTTTCATATACAAATCATAACACACTGTGATTTCATTACGACTGCAGATCACTCACTGACCCACCAGGGTGTTCTGTTGGACTGTCCTCAGACTGGCTGGTCTCTGGTTTCCAGCTCTGCCTTTTAAGCTATTCCAGAAGGCACCATGTGCAGTGAGGACGGAGCAGCATGACTAGCATCTGTCAGGATGCCATTTACCCTCCATGCTTTCCCTCTGCCAAAGCTACTGGCAACATTTGAGACGATGCCTGGGGCTCAGAGATCACTCCGTTCCTTACTCCACTCATTTACACTACGAAGACATTCATTTGACTGCTAGTTTTCCAATGACTTACTCCATTTAGTACCTTCTTTTGACCAGGGGCCCCCTGCTCCCTACAGGACACTAGCAAAAGGTAAATAGTTACCAGTGACACAATTCCTACAATCAGCAAGGGAGACAGATGTTAATCAGCTCACTACTGATCGACATTTAAAATCTTTCAGATTCTCTACTTTCAGCCGAATGAGCCTCCTGAAGCTCATGCTTGGATAATGGAGTTTCTCACGACCAGGGAATCCTGTTTCCTACCTTAACACCCAAGTCTAGTTCATGCATTACTCCTTTGGGAAGTTTGTGAGCTACAAAGCCATCCTGTCTTGCCCAGGAGGCTGGGTTCTCCAGGCTCATTTATACACTGCTAACCTTGCAGTGTGTGGGTCTGTAATACCTCTGTTGGGAGAATGTATGGGCAGGGGGCGCTGAGAGTCTGGAGATGAGATGGTAGTAACAGTAACGTAGTCTACTGGAAGAAATGGCCAGGACCTCCCTCCCGGCTGGAGTTAACTGTAACCCTAATGCTACAGCAAGAACGTTAAGGCCAAAACCTTCATTCAGAATGGTGCTATATGGGTCCCTACCGGCTGAGGTCTACAAGGAACCAGGAAATTTGGGGGTGAGGGCCTGTCCAGGGCTTTGACACCAAGAAAATACTTGATATTTATCTCCATACCATTCTAGTTAGAAGTAATGCCTGAAAAACAGATTAAACTTTTCATCTAGATCACTACACCGATCTTGTAAGGAAAAAGAATGCTCTAAATTATCAGATAAACTAAAAACAAAAAGAACAGAATTCAGCCTAGATTAAATACACGTTTCGTACCAATACAAA
Organism: Grammomys surdaster; assembly: GCF_004785775.1. Lineage (NCBI taxonomy): Eukaryota > Metazoa > Chordata > Mammalia > Rodentia > Muridae > Grammomys > Grammomys surdaster. The sequence continues at coordinate 150,827 of NW_021627571.1, read as the reverse complement.
TCCGTGGATTTCAAAGGTATGTGGTTGTTATATAAGAAAACATCTCCATGTTTGGGAAGGCAATATCAATATGTAGAGGGCTGAAGGGTCCACACTGTTTGGAACTTACCAACAAATCGATTCAGGGGGGAAAAGGTATTGCGAAAGTATGTAGAAACTTTCAAACATCTGTAAAAGTTCTCTGACCTGACAGGCTTTGTGTCTGGAGCAGTATGGATCGCTGGTGAGACCCCGCAGGAAAACTAAAAAGTTTGAAGCAAATCAACTTGGGAAAAGTTAGCCCAGTTTTCTCTGCTTTGGTTCGATTTTGAGTCCTTTGTCTACAAAAGACGTCTTGTGTTCCTTTCCCCGGGAATCTAAGACTTATTCACATCCTTTTCTCTGGATTTTCACCTTGTGGGTTTCTGAGTCTGGACCAACGGCCAGAAACAAGAGTGAGTGTTCAGTTTTAGGAAAGAAAAAAAACTTTTCATTGATTACATCAATATGAGGACGGAAAAACCACTGTTAGAAGCAAGAAGTACCGAGCAGCGCTCAAAAAGTGCGTCGGGACAATATGCACAGCACAGCTTTCAAATCCTTGCCCCGAGCTCACTCACTCCCAGCTTCTCGACCTTCTAGAAGTCACTTTTTAAAAGTTACTTTTAAGACTCAGTCTCTCTACTTTCTAAAGTTGTTCCAGCAACAACCTCAGAGGCCTGAGTTAGGGAGAAGGATAACTCACGAATGTTTCACACCACGTGTCTTCTCGACTACAGTGATTTACGGTCGGGGCTACTTTTACAAAGCCGAAACTCAAGAAAAATGTGTAATTATTGGTATCCTATCTGTACTAGAAAAGCGACACAACATAGACATTAAGAATTATTTCGAAGGGGCCGATCACATTAGCCCCGTTGCCTTTTCGTGGGTCACTTTAGAAACCGGGCATGGCCCGTCTGGGCTTTACTTTCAGGAGGGCCCCACTTCAGAGGTAAAGGACACGAGGCTTGCTCGGCTGCCTCAAGAAAACAATGAAGGGCCTTACAGGCTTCCCTCCTTCGGCTACTCACACGCAGCTGGCGAAACTGAGGCAGAGAAAGGTGAGGCTCGGACCCGACCCGCCGTGAGCAAGCCCGAGTTTCCTTGTCCGGGCCCGGGGCTGCCCACGACGGGGTCGGACGGCCGCAGCCCAGGATGAATTTGAACTGTGCTGTTGGGGAGTACTTTTCTGAGTTTCGAACAATTCCCTTCCGAGTGGCCCTTCGGGACAGGTCCGGTCGGTCTTCCGCCGGCGCGGCCGCGCACCCGGGCGGTGGCGTGGCGCCGGGGGGTCCCGCGCGCTGCGAGCATGGTGGGCGCGCGCCCGCCGGGGCGGGAGAGCATCGTGCCACGCCAACCCCGCGAGCCCGCGCCCCCCGCGCCACGCCCTGCGCCCAGGCCGCGGCTCCTCCCGCGCTGGCGGCCGCCGAGCGGTCCGGGCGGCGGCGGGAGGAGGAGCAGGAAAAGCGGCCGGGGGAGGAGGAGGCGGAGGCGGCGGCGGAGGCGGGGAGGGCGGGCGGGGCCCGAAGAGTTTAAAGCCCATCGAGGGGGTGGGGTGCGGGGAGGCGGCAGGAAGGGAAGAGCGCTGCGACCAGTGGCGGGCGGGATTCGCGTTCCGAGACCCACGGGAGCACGAACTTTCCGCGCACCGTCTCGCGCACGCACGGCGACTGGGACCGTCCAGTGTCCGTCTTTTCCTTCGGGTTTTCTCCGCAGAGACTCGTGCAACGTGTGGCCAGCGGCCACGCGGAGGCGACGAGGAGCTGCACGTCAGGTAGGAGTTGGGCGGGGAGCGGCGGCAAGTTACTTTTGTGGTCCGCGCCTCGCGGGGCCCGGCGGCCGGGCGGCTCCCCGCGCCGTCATTGTCTGCGCTCGGGGCCGCCCGCGATCGGGCCGCGGGGCCCCGTGAGGCGCGGCGGGCGGAAGGGCGTCGCCTCGGGGGACTGGGGGGCTGCGGCGCCCCGGGCCCGCGGCGGGGCGGCGCGGGATGGCGGGACGGGGCGGCGGGCGCGCGGCTGCGGCTCCCCGCGACGCTCTCAGTTGCGCTCCAACCCCCGGGGGGAGGCGCGGGGCCCCGGGCGGCACATTCTTGAGCCGTCTTGTCCGACGGCGACGGCTCTGGGGGCTCGGGCGGGAGCTGCGGTCAAGGCCGCGCTTTCGGGGGCCACCGCCCTGGAGGGAGGACTCCCGGGGGTCACTGGAGCGGCGGGTGCTCCCGCTGCGCCCCGGGCCTCGGCGCGCGCGCCAGGCGGACCGGGCAGCGGTGCCAGACACTCCCAAGTCCCAAGCGAGCGCGGCCCGGGCCGCGGACCGAGGATCTGTCCCTCCCCCCCACCCCACCCCACAAGTCCCAACCCCCACCCCTTTCTTTCTTCGGGTCTGTTAGTGGCCCCGCTACCCGTCGCTGGGGCCTAACACCAAGTTTGAGGGCTCGCGAACTAGCAGCCCGCCAGCGGTGGAAACGTGATAAGAGCGGTACCGTTTGCAGAAGGAAATTTCTGATGCAACTCTCCGCCTTTGCTGATTGCCTCTCCAAACGCCTGCCTGGCGAGGGCCTGCGGCATGTGCGTTATGGAAATTAGGGTATTCTTCACTTTTTAAAAAAAATGTATTTGTCTATTCTTGGCGTTGGAAGAAACCCCGCGAACTTCTTTTCATTAGCTTTGACCGAAAAGTAGGAGAGCCACAGGTGATTTTTACAAGGCTCTGGTTCTTTGGGATGTTTTTTGAAAAACTCTTTTCTTGTAACTGTTTCATTCAAGAGATGCAAAGAAAAAGTCCAAAACAAGTAGCATTAGTGAGTAAATATGTGTTATTGCACAACTTTCCCTTTGCGGCTGTTTAAAAGGCCAGGCCCAGAAGACTTTGTTTCAGAAAATGCTGATTCAGCCATTTGGAGCCCCTGAGTTTTAGAAATGGTGCTCAGTTTAACGTTTCGCTCTGCTTTACCAGAAGTCTAGTCGTTAACATCCCCCCACACACACACACCGCACCCCGCGGGCACAGACAAGGCTAACATTTTAGTGAGGTTCCTATTTTACAAAAGTGGACCTCGAGTTCTGGATTTCTGCAGCTGAGGGAATTGTGTAAGCCAATGGATGAGGGAGTCTTAGAGAATTTCACCAAGAGTGCTGCGATCAAATGTGCTCCCAGAAATGACTCTTCCCTACCAAATTTTTGTCTTAAAAAAAAATCAAAATTTAAGATTTCTGAACATACTTTTTTTTTTTTTTTAGTTTTACTGGGAACATTTGAAAGAGGACAGCACGGGCCAGTTCCCACATTACAGGGAGGGAATTTGAGGACAGACGGGAGTTGCAGCCCAGCAGGCGTTGCCGTAACTGAGAAGTGTAGCCACTGATACTTAGGTAGCATTTCGCAGTTTACAAGGCACTTTCAAAAGTCCTGTTGCTTTTTAGCCACTCCGTGGCCCCCACGGTCCCCATTTTACAGGTCTGGAAACCAAGGCTCAGGAGGTTAACTGGTATGCCTCAGGCCGTACCAGCTAACAAAGGACAAAGCTCGAGGGAGACCTCCTGAGCTTTACACATCTGCAAAAGCACGTCCACTTCTAGAAGAAATGGTGTGGAGGAGGGACACCCTGTTCGACACACAGCAGAGCAAATGGAGGACGGGGCCTGGTTTCTTAGACCAGTTGCTTCCAGCCTTCCAAGATTAATGCCACGTAGACCAAGCAATTATCACTGGGTTTTCTTCTTCTTCTTTTTTTATACTTACACACTCATTTATTTTGATAAGAAACTTGAATGCTCATGAAAGTATGAGTTTGATATGGTAACTTTGTTCATTATAATTAAAATTAAAACGTTGTGTGGCCCTTAAATCACTTACTACACATTATTTGGCCTACATTGCTTTTGAGGCAATGTTGGGTTGGTCAAAGTGGATTTTGTAGGTGGACTAGGGAACCAGAAAGCAGGGCAGATTTTTGATGGCTAATTGTCTAGGACTTTGTATGGTGGTCACTGGTGTGAGTGAAGCCAGAGCAGCTGTGTCTGTCCAGTTAGCCTCCACTGGGCAAGAAGAACAAAATCAGAACCAAAGATCCAACTCAAACCTTAGGATGCTGCTGAACCCGCTGGGTCAGAGGCTTTACAGTGTTTCAAAGCCAAACTTTGGTTGAACCAGGACATCCATGTGCCTTTAGCTCATTTTAGATCTGTATAAATTCTTGATTGGTATATCTTTTTTTAAAAATTAAGATTTTATAAATGGTATAATTTGGAAAACCTATTTGCTTAAAAGTGTGTTCAATGTGTGAGAGACTACGCTGTGGGCAGTTGTCCATCTATGGAGACTCAGTGCTAACCGTCCGACATTTCAGTGCTGGCACCTTCATAGGAGGGGGAAGCCTGTACATAATCCAGTGTCTGTTTCTCAGTCCGTTAAAACAACATGGAGGGCAGACGAAGGAGCTCAGTAGAGAGCCATGATGAGGCCTTGGCTTTAACTCCAGCACCAAATCCTCCTCCCTGCAGAAATCCCCCTCACAAAAACCCACAGCAGTACAGCTTTGGAAGGAGAAAATATTACTTGCTTTTAATTTAGGTGGTTGGTCATATGTTCAAATTTAAATCTTTTCTGTTAGTGAAGCTGTTTTTGATTTTTGGGGAGGGGGCATTTTTTCTTTTCCTTTTTTTCTTTTTTTTCCTTTTTTCTTTTTTTCTTTTTTTCTTCTTTTTGGGTTTTTACCCACCATTTTATTTTTTACTTGCCTGTAGAAGTTTATTTTTCTCCTTTTTTGGCTTTTTGATTTCGATGTTCCATCGAAGTCACAGACTTTACAGTGTTCGGAAACTGAACTTCGCTTCAACAAAGACATCTGTTGTGCCTTCAGATTCATCCTAAAGCTGTAGGAATTTTTTTATTTCTTAAGAATTTATAAGATAAAAATCTTAGAGCACAGATTTTTTTTAAACCTCATTTTTCTAATACAAGGATTTAAAGCTAGGCGTTTCCCTGTAAGCACTGTTTTGGCTGCATCCTACAAAGTCTGATACTGCAGTCATTATTTTCTTATTTTTTTTTTTAAAAAAAAAAAAATTAGAAATAGGGGAGATTATGGGGAAATTTTGAGGTAGTCAGATTACCTTGGAGAGCTGGCAAATGGGTGCTTTGGGACTTGGGCTGTATTCCTCAGGATTTGTATGCTAATGAAAAGGCAGATTGAAAGCCCGTTTATAAAAATGGAGTGAAAATGTCATGCTTGTCCTTTGAGATAGCAACCACAAAACCATTTTCTAAAGTTACCAAAAAGCGCATGAGAGAGAGAAAGAGAGAGAGAAAGAGAGAGAGAGGGAGAGGGAGGGAGAGAGAGGTGCCTCTGTTTTCTGCTCTAGAGGTGGACAAGAGGAGGTTTTCTTTTTTCTTTTTTTTTCTTTTTTCTCCCTGTGCTAGAGTATTCTTTAATTTCAGCCATTTACTTCTCCTTAGATTTTGGGAAGATTTTTTTTTTCTTGATTGTTCAGATCTTAAATTGGAGTTGCTTGTTACTTGATCTGAGCCCAGCGAAACAGGACTTCTTGTTGCTCACATCTACCGGAGCAATGAGAATATGTACTTAGAGGAATTGCCTTTCTCACCATGGCATTTCCTTTATGATTTGCTTGACCAGCAATTCCTTTGTTACTCTTGGTTCTACAAGTCACTACAATTCTGAGTCTGAACAAGTTAACTAACTCCCTTTGAAGAATAGAAGTTTGTGGAATAGCGTAAACTCACAAGGTACAGCTTGGATGAGCAGAAAGTTGGTATATATAAAGGGGTCTCTGGTTTGCAGGCATAGGAAGCCTGTAACATTTGTCTTCAGACTCTATAAAGATTTGCGTCTGGCCTCCATAGAGGCTTTTATCCCAGCCGGGACTGAAATGCGCACGTACGCTTATCCTGGACATGCTGACCACGTCCCCTGGGGAGTGGCTGCAGCCCCATTCCAGGGCTGTGCTGGTGGGCAGCCCCACCCCTCACTGACTTCCTTGCAGGGTTTAGAGCCAAGTAATTAGGCCTGAGTAACTGCCATTAACAAGGCGCTCCTAAAGCACATGGCACAGAAAGAGCCCTGTTGGTCCTTATCACCCTGCCATCATTGTCACCGCTGCTAATGCTCAGTTGGAGGCCTGGGATTCTCACTTGTGCCTCCAGAGCAGGTAAAGCTGCAGAGTGGAGGCTGGCTGGCTAGTCCAGTGTGATGAAGCATGCTCTCTGGTGGCTCTGTGTAAGCTTCTGACAATAGAAAGACCATGCTGGATACCTGCAGGTCCTTCCTACCTTCCTCTCCTGTCCAACAGCCATGATCTGGAAGATGACTTAACCACATACTGCCTTCTCTTTTGAGATTTATAGGGACTTTTGGCTTGCTTATTTTTTCTCTTTCTCTCAAAGTGCTGGGGATCAAACTCAGAACTTTGTACTCATTAAAAAGGTGTTCATTGTGGTCCTATAGCCCTCAACCTTAACCTTAATATTTTCAGGTATCATCCCTGGGAGTTCATGGGTAAGTTTACAACTAAGATACACTTCAGTATAAAAGCCTTTATATGTAATGCAGTTTGACCATTTATAATCTGAAAATCAAAAGTCACAAATCCTAATGTTTTTGAGTGGCAACTTAAATAATAAATGAATATTCATTCCTACCCTATGAAATTTAATCCTTAGGTACAATGTTACTAAAAGTGTTGTATAGAATTATCTTCAGACTGTGTGTATATAGTATGTAATAAACAGATGCATTTTCTGTGTACACTTGTGTCCCGTTCCTAACATCTCATAGTAGCTCATCAGTGTATAAATAATCTAAAACCAAACAAACAAACAAATACGCAGCTCCCTGCCTACCAAAGTTAAAACTTTTAGCAATAGTTTTAGGATTCTCTGCTCCAGGAAACTCATAGAGCTACTTTTAAATTTAAGATGTTTGCACAGTAGCCTCATGCCTGAGGACAATGCCCTGCAATGAATCTGGGGCCTGCTTAGGAGGACTGCTGCCAAGAAGGTCTTTGTGTTGGGGTATTGGGTAGGAGGCAGAGCCAGGTGAGTTGGAGTCTTCTGAGTGTCTCTATGGGCTAGCTTCACCCAAAGCCTATAGAGTACATCTTCCTACCTTGGCCTCTATTGGGCCAGCACAGGCTGTGGTGTACTTTTCCCTGAGAGCCTACTGGTTGCCAGTTCTAGGGAGCTGCTTGCTCTCTTTCGATGAAAATTGTGTGGATCTTACAGAAACCACTCCAGAGTGTTCCTAGAGAGATGGGAACACTATGCGCTGTGCTGAACACCTCCTCATTGTGGTTACTGAGCACAGGAGGAGGGAGAAGGTGATAAAAAGAGTACCTCCCTTCCTTGTTGGGTCATCCCTAGATATCAGGTTGTGCCTGGCCCTTCTCTCTAATTTGTAGCCTGAAGGGCTGCAAGTGCACACAGGCTGGGGCACTGTCCCCTGGCTCTCTGGATTACTGTGTGGAGGGACACAGGCTCAGTTCCTTGGTTATCAGATCAGAGAAGGTAGGGGGTTCTTTGTTTGGTTTTGGGTTTTTTTTTTTTAATCAGAATGATAAATAAGCCATTAGTAGTTTCTACAAAGTTAAACTGTTTTTCAAAACACTAGACTTACCTTCATAAACAAAGGCTAAATAACACATAGAAATCCCTTGTGATCTGCCTCTGCCCCCAGCTCATGTCTACCCCCTGGAGCTGAGGTTTTTACAGTTTCTTTTACTGTAGTAGGTGAAGATTTTACTTTGTTGTTCTGTCCCTAGTACTTTGTTTCTTTTGGCCAGATAAGGCATGTGGAGAGTGGGGACAGTCACTCAAGTCTCTAGCAGTGGTATCTATGGTGGGAACTTTCTCCTAAACTCAAGGGGCATTTTACTTTTTGCTGTAGATTGTTTTTTTTTTAAATCTTTTTAATTTTTATTTATTTATACATTTTTTTGCCTAGGTGTTTTTTATGTCATTGTCTGTTGCCCCCAAACAGACACAGGCCATATCTTTAAATGCATTAGATAATCTCTGAGGGGTTTTGTTTTTTGTAGTGGTTTTGTTTTATTGACAAGCAATCTTTTTAGGTACCCTTTGACCATGCCTACAGTCACTGGAGACTCCCTGAATGCACATTGTGTGTGGTCAATTCTATGTCTCCCTTCTGCATCGTCCTTAACATGGCCTTTGCTTTTCTCATGGGTCTCACAATTTTTTTTTAATTTCTTGGTTTATCAAGTCTAGTGGAGAGCAGTCTACATCCACTTTTCTCAGAAGTGCCTTGTATGTGTGGAATGCCCTCATTCTAGCCTCATTTGTTGACTCCCTTTCGAAATTTTAGTTAGTTTTCCCTCAAAGAGTTGAACCCAGCTACTGATTTAGGGAAGCCAGGAGCTGAGATTGAAGCTCATTTAATTTTTAAATCTTTTTGAATGAATACCAAAGTGTTTGTTTTGGGGGATGGTGGTGGTTTGGCTCTGTTCTTGCCATGTCTGGAAACTTTCAGGGATTCTTGTTCTGTGTGCTGAATTCCTGTGGAACTGTGACCTGGTGGAATCAACAGGGTAAGTTGAGGACTCTTTCAAGCGAGAAGCAATTTTTTTCCAAGTCTTGGACAATTGAATCAGTTCTTTTATTTCCTTTCCTTTATTTTCCAAGAGTGGTATTACTTAATTTGGTTTTTTTAGCCTTCTACACTTGATCTCTGGTGATTGAATTCAAGCCCATGAGGTAAGTACTCTACCAACTGAGCTCAGAGCCTTCACCAGGTCTCTTATTAAAAGTTGTGATTTACAATTCTATATGTGTCATGGGGCTTTATGTTTTGCATAATAATCTTAATTTTATCTGTAATCTTTTTTTGTTTGTATTTTCATTTTTAACTTTAAAGAACTTCTTTGTTCTTGTATTTGCTGTTGTATTGGAGGTTGAATTCAGGGCTTCTTACATGGTGAACAAGAGCTCTACCCATAGCCCTCTTGGATTGTGTAGTAGTGTTTAGGGCAGTTTAAGGTTCAGGATATATTTGAATGCAGTGGACACAGCTTTCCTACATGGCTCCTCTGGCCAGCATCTACCACTGTGCCAAATCCCACAACAGAGTGATAAAAAATTTTTTAGCTAGTTAACCTGTGTCAGCCCATTATTACACCCAGAACAAGCATTCATCTTTCACAGTGTAACAGTCTAGGGTCATTGTGCAATGTCTCATTATCTCACTTAGATATAATAATTTAAAGAACTTTTCCTGCATAGTTTCTTCTCATTTACATATGTATTTTATTTAGCTTCTTTGCATCTGACTTAATGGGAAGTGGAGTGAGCCTAGAGATGGATAGGAAGAAGGGGCCTAGTAAACCACTGTGAAACTGGGTGAAGTTGAGGGCAGCAACAATGCAGCGCTGACTTGGGCTGCGTATGAATCTGGAGAAGCTAGAGTCCAGGGTTGTCTCTAATAGGTACCTCTTGCTATCAGTAAGGTAGTGCTCCATTGAGCCTATAGGGACTGAGTAGAAAGGACAGTGGTTCTCATGTATGCTGTGGGTCACCGGGGTATAGTTAAAGAAGTTTTAGATCAGTGATGGGTAGACAAAATGGTGGACAGGTCCCATGGAGACTGATGCCATAGCTTACCCGTGGAAAGCTAAAGTGGCTTCTGCCTCTGCTCGAGTCTCCTTTCTCATTTTAGAGGCTGTGTATGGATCCCTGAGTCCCTTCCTGTTCTTCCACTTCAGAAGCATGTGCCTGAGCAGCCAGTAGAGCACAGTATGGTGACTTTAACTGAGCCTCTGTCCCAGTATGGGAGGCAACCCCAATACCTGTATCTTCAGAGTTCTCCATAGCTCTGAAGGGAATGGGGTCTGGAAACTTTCACTAGATCCATTGTTTCTAGTCTGGGAGCAAAGGCTTGCCTTGCCTTACTGCTTCTGGAAAGTCTGTTGAGGAGGGGGTGAGATCCCTAGGTCTAACTACCCCTTAAGACCCTCAGTGCTGCTTCTTGCTTTGGATTCTGCTTTTTCTATGTTCAAAGGACTAATGGTGGTTCTCAGTTCTGAGATTCTTTTTTTCTTCTTTTTTTCTTCTCTTTTTTTTTTTTTTGGACTTCCACTGAGTCTATCAAATTTCATCCCTGATTTCCAGTTAGATTTCAGCTCTTAAGCATTTGATAAGTCAGTTACCCCCTTCTCCACTGGCTTTGATATTACAACTGAACAAAAGCCAGGTGTCTAGAATGTTAGAAGGCACAGGCAAGGATTTTTTTCTTTTCTTTCTTTCCTTCTTTCTTTCTTTCTTTTTTTTTTTAAGAGGGAAGTGAGGGTTTGGACACTTTGTCCTATATAACATGCTCTTCTAGGCCAGGAAGCTGCAGGACAGGTGACCTGTTCAGGCAGAGGAGTTCCTCCACCCTACCTACCCCCAACTTTGAGCAACCAACCAGGGGGGCCCAGGGATACCTATATGAGTTGACTGTCCAAATTGAATATACCCCTAGAACCCAGGTTTTCTCTCCTTGGACTGTGATCTAAGCTTAGGCATGAGCTGAAGTGTGTTCCTTTCCTTTTGCAATTTAAGATTGGCTTCTGTCTATCATTCTGTCCCTGGTGGTGTTTGCTTTGCTCAGCATTGCCACTAAAGAAGTACCTTAGTCAAAATAGAATTTTCAGACCAGGGCTTGCTGTCTTTGATTTGGGCTTAGCACTGCTGGTGGCCACTCTCAGAACTGCCTCAAACCTGTTTTTGTTGGATTGACTTTACAGTTAAAAGAATTCTATAGCTTGACCACCTTGAACCCTCTGCTCCCTAGGAAGCATCTTCTGTTTCCCCTTCGTTTCTCTTGTCTGTGGTACTTAGGGACCTGAGCTGGCGTGCAGCTTCCTTGCCTTACTGCAACGTATCTGTTTGGCCTCAGACAGGGCCTAGATAGGCTTTTCAGAGCTCCCTCCTCCCTTTGCAGATGTGAATATTGCGTAGTATACCTCAGCTTCAGAATCGGACGTCTACTGGTAACTGCCACTGTTTTTATCGCCATCTACAGTTTCTGTCTGTTAGAGGAGAGTGTAAAATCTACTTCGTCCTAGCTCTGTACCTAGGTAAGAGTCAGATATAATCTCTCCAAACCTTCTTTTTTACTTTCTTTATTGTAAATGCTCGTGTGTGTGTGTGTGTGTGTGTGTGTATGTGTGTGTGTGTTGCTCTGTATTTGTGGCATCTACTAATTGAGTTAACATTGAGTCAAAAATATTCAGAAAAATTGCTTTTCTGTTGATCATGTTCAGACTTTTCATGTCATTACATAGAAATAATATGCTATAGCAAGTATTTATAAGAATTTATATTGTGTCAGACATAAATCTAGAGATGTCTAGGGATGATTTAACGTACATGGGGGAAGATGCTCACAGGCTGTATTTAAAAAAAAAACTATCTTATAGAGGAAACTTGAGCATCTGTAGATTTTGATACCTGTAGGGTTCTAGAACCAATCTCCTCAAGGATACTTACAAGCTGTGTGTGAGAGTGTGTGTGTGTGTGTGTGTGTGTGTGTAAAATCACAAGTATCTCCTATCCTTTTATATGTTGTTTCCTTTGTTGCCGCTGTCTGTGTTTCTGTCTGTCTGTGTGTATGTGAGAGAGAGGGAGACAGAGCTAGTGTGTAGCAGATGTTTGCTATAGAGTATTATTTTGTTAGCTAATTCTATATATGGCATTACACTTTCTCACCGAGATAGAATAGTGGGTGTTTGTTGGCTGCCAAAAGGAGCCTCTCCTTTCTGATGTTCCTGGTGTGAGATTCTGGGGAAGGATTTGAGATGAAAATGATTCTAGGTACTGAGGTTCTCTGATCATGGTCACTCAGAGCTCCCCTCCTCTCGGAGGTCAAGAAAATGGTGTTTCTGGTGTAATTCACCACCCATTTCTGAGCTCTGTATGTGGTTTAACCAGTGGACATGGTGGACTTTTGGCGTCATGAAAGCTGCAGGCGCCGTTCCTGTTCTTGCCCATCAGAGCGAAGAGGGAAGTGGGGGAGGGGAGGACGAGACGCTAGGAGCAAGAGGTTCTTCAGGGTTGCCATGAGAACCAGGGATCCGGGGATTGGGCAGCAGAGGGCCCCCGCTGGGCCTCGGGGCGTGGCTGCGTCACATGGGTTTGGTCCTGGGGTTCCCGTAGTGCGCAAGGACCAGCCGCGTCCCTCGTCCTCCCGGTCGTCAGGGGTGCCCAGTCAGTTCTCTGGAAGCTGAGGAGAACGGTAGAGGACCAGGGACTATCTCAGCAGGACAGACTTCCCAGCACCTGTGCTACAATGGGGGTGGGTCCAAAGGGACATTTTTGGGGCGTGGGGTGGGGGAGGTATGGCCCCCCCTTGTTGGGATGGCTTCTCGGGAGGCTATGTTGCTTCGCTTAGCGTGTTGGCCCGTGTTGGCCCGTGTCGGCGCGTGTCTGCATATGTCTGTGCGTGTGGGCGCCTGTCAGCCGTGCTGGCGCGTGCCGGCGCGTTCCGGAGCATGCTGGCGCGTGCCGGGCTCGCGTTGGCGCGTGCCGGCGCGTGCCGGTTTGTTGGCGCGTGCCTGCGTGTGCTGGCTCGTGTTGGCGCGTGCCGGCTCGTGTTGGCGCGTGCCGGCGCGTGCCTGTTTAGGTTGGCGCGTGCCGGTTTAGGTTGGCGCGTGCTGGCCTGCCGCGTTCGTCTGTCTCTGAGCAGCAAGGCCTTGTTGGTTCGCTTAGGAGCTAGTTCGCTGTGTCGGTTTGTGTTGTCGCCTGTCGGCCTGTGTTAGCGCATGTAACACGTATGTCGGAGCGTGTTGCCGCGTGTCGGCCCGTGTTGCCGCATGTCTGCGCGTGCCTGCTGGGCCTCCGCGCTCCTCAGGCTCCGGAACCCTTCTTGGGAGCCGTAGGCCCTTAGCTGGGGCGGAGCCGAGGCGAACCCCAGCGAGCTGCGCAGCCGAGCGCTGTCCATGAAGAGCGCTGTCCACGCGCTGGGTCCTGCCTGCTTCGGGAGCTGTCCACTGGCCCCGGTAGCGCGCACGCAGCGACCCCGTGTGGCGAAGTCTGTGCTAGCCGGCTCTCCAGCTACGCAGGTGGGCTCCGTCAACCGCAACGTTCCGGGGGTCTCGGGGTAAGAGGAGACGTGCTAAAGTCAGGGTGGTCGTTTAGAAAGGGTTCACCTCCTGAAATCTGCAAAGGTCCAAGTGGTGGGCAGCTCCGGCGAGCTCGCGAGCACGAATGGCCTCGGGCTCGGCGCGCTGTTGCGCTGCTGGCTGTCTGCTCGCTTGCTTGTCGGCTCGCCTACCGGCTCGCCTACGGTCCGGGATCGCGCGAGCCTGTGTGGACCTTAGCCATAGGATAGAATTATGTAACCATTTTTAATCTCGATTTTTAAGATATTATGTAACAAGTAGTAACTGTACCCACGTAGACCTGTAATTGGAACGTGGAGACGTAGTGTCTGCTGTCAGCCAAGTGGTAGACAGCGGTTGTGCGAACCAGCTTGGGCTGTAAGCAGACTTGGGCATTTGGGGTAACTGAACCTTTTTTCTCTTTAAAAATAGGATACTAAGGTTAGCCTGGTCATCTTTTAAACCTCAATGGAGAGTAGTCTAGTATAGGAGCCTGGGACAAATGTACATTGTCACTGTAAATCTTTATTCATAAAACCTTTTATTCAATGAAAGAAGATATCAATTAATTAAAATTGGATGACAGAGATTTTGTCGTCATTTCTGTTTTTGATTGAGCTCAACAAACTGTCCACATGACCATAGCCGCTATTCCTTCCCCATTGACGTAGGTCTTCAGAGAAGCAGTCAGATCACCTGTTTACATTTTGACTGCCCTTCTCATCAGCTGCCATTTTTCTGTTGATGGCAGGAGCCACTGCTAGTGTATTGATAAGAGGCCTGGACAGAGCATTCACCTAGGCAGCTGCTGGCTGGGGACATTGCTGTCTGTATTAGCAAATAGTTTCATTTCTGGACCAGTGAGTAAAAAGTGAGTGTTTTTCATTTTTTGTTCTGTCTGAATTTGTAATGTGGTGAATGACTGCAGGGATTTTGACCTGTTGGTAGCCAGGGCCTTCAGCCTCGGCCTTCATTTTCTGCATGTCCCTGTTCTTTGCTTTGGTGGCTTTGGCTGGGGTGGGGTATTTGGTAATGACCCTGTGCATTACCTTTTAGTGCAGGTCCCCTGTATTCAACAAATGGGGTGAGGATGGGGGGGTGATAGGTTGGGGGTTGGGGTGATTGAGATTTTTCTTTCCATAGTGAAGATGGAAATGAAGATGGTAAGTGGGTGGCACTTGCCATTTAGGGTTTCACACAACTATGCACTCAATTGTGGGGATAGCTATGAGGTCGCCATGTTGACTTACGGCTGAATTCCTGTTGTGCTTCTCGCCCCTCCCCATGTCTGAACTAGAAATCGGGGATTGTAGCTCCTGCGTGGCAGTGTTGAGAACTGTGTACTAACGGTTAGAAGAAGGTGGCAGATGGAGTAATGGCAATTTCACTACCAGTCTGAAGGGGGTGGGAGAAGTGCCAGATTGGTAGAATTAAAATGCGAGTTATTTTTGTTCCTAAACCCTCTCCTAAGGATTTCCATCACCAGTCACTTCTTGGTGTCGTGTAATTGCCACCCAGAACTGGGCTAAGGAAATTTCAGAGAACAGTGCATCTTTTGAATTTTAGAATTAGGTGACATTTAGGCGACAGTCTGAATTCACTTTCAACCTTTGTGGTCCCACAAAAACCAGACAGTTCCATACTTAGGACTTAGAAAGAATGTCTTAGGAAGCTTTCTTTGGTTAGCACAAGTAAATGTGTCATCTTAGACCTGGAGACTGAGGTCTAATGACACCCAGGGTAGGAGGGTATTGGGGGAGGTGGGGCGGGGTTTGACCTTGGAGCATATACTGCTCAGCCCACATCGTCAGACTCTACTTGGCCCCTGCTGCATCTACCATCACTGTGAGGCCAACTAGAGAAGATTAATTTTTTTAATTTATACATTTAATTTAGGGGGTGGCTCATGTGCAGACCATGTGTAGAGATCACCAGACAATGTAAGTCCTCTTCTTTCAACATGGGGGACCTAGGGATTGAGCTCAGGTTGCTGTGCTTGATGGCAAATGCCTTTATTTGATGAACCATCTCACCAGCCTCCACAGCTTTTTCCTAACGGACATGAAGCTGGAGAAGAGATGCTGTGTCCTGAGCCTTGCAACCACGTGGGCTTTGGGGTATTAGGGCAAAAGGTTGGCAACTTCTTCTGGCAGAGTTACTGCCTAACTAGAGGGACAACAGCAAAATGAAGGGTGGTGTGGAAGCAGTCTGAGCCCTTTGGACTCTGGGAAGTCTGGGAGAGTGTGTCATAAGAGGCCTTTGTATGAGCCATCTTGTTCTCTATTTCATCCATTTTATAAAGAGAGTCAGTCTGGGCCCCAGAATTCCAGCTTCCACCAGTGCAAGGCACTGAAAGGCAAATCTGCCAGTTGGTATGGCCACTCATCATATCCAAAATTGTTTGGATGGGCCACATTTTCTTGCAATCCATAGAATACACTACAGAGGGTACATGGCTGGAGATAGTTTGACTCAATTTTTTAAAGTTAATTTTTTTGAGAGTTTCATAAGTGAATTACAGTCATTATTTCTAATCTAGACTGTAAATTTTCAACTTTATGATGATATGCAAACAACATATATTCAATAGAAACCCTACTTTGAATTTTGATTGCTTCCTGGGTTAGTAACATGCTATAATGTTCTCCTGTGTTCTTTGGCTGAGGCAGCAAACAGAATTTCAGTCAGCCATGATATGTTGAGAAAATAAGGCTAACGCTTCACAGTGTACTGAGTTACAGACTTTGTCTGTAGAGTGGGTGTGTTATATGCTGTTCAAGTATAGTATTTTAAACTTGCAAGCCATCATCAGTCATTGTGTTTGCAGGTGGACGTGACCCAATGTCTTGCCTTATTCCTGAAGTCATCAGTGCCTGAACCCCTTCTATAGATGATTATTTGGGTTTTTTTTCCCAGTATTCTCCTTCCTTGTTTCCAGCTAAGTGGGCTTTGTTCCCTCAAGGCTGGTGATCGTTGAAGAGTAAGGAGATGGTGAGTTGGAGTTGGGAGGTGGCCAATAAATATTTATTGGGCTCTGCCTTCCTGTATTTTGGGGGCAGGGGCTTCAGGACTGCTCACTTCAGGAATATTCCTAGTCTGTGGAGAGCTTCCTGCAGGCATCAGGAAGCACCAGGGGTGAACTCAGGATGCTTCAGGCTGAAACTTGATAGCAGGGAGGAAAGAAAATCCTGATGGTATAAATGGGACTTTAAGTCACCTACCATGATTTCTCTCCACGTTGGAGCCAGTCCAGGAGCTCCTTGCCTTTGCTGGCCATGGCCATGACAGCTAATACAACCTTAAGC
Organism: Grammomys surdaster; assembly: GCF_004785775.1. Taxonomy (NCBI): domain Eukaryota; kingdom Metazoa; phylum Chordata; class Mammalia; order Rodentia; family Muridae; genus Grammomys; species Grammomys surdaster. Next base: position 134,392 of record NW_021627571.1, on the reverse strand, counting down.
AGTTGTTTAGCACTTCAGTGGAGCAAACATTGTAAGGAATACCTTGATAGCTTTTGACAAAACCCTCTCCTGTCACATTCAACAGATTTTTGAGGAATCAGTCTGTTTTCTTGGTCTGTTTTTCCAAACTTAGGTTGAAACTGGCTACAGTTAGCATGTGAAATGTTTCCCTATAGGCTCATGTGTTTGAATACATGGTCCCCAGCTGGCACCATTGCATTGGGAGATAGTGGAACCTTCAGGAAACAAAGGAAGTAGATTACTGGTTGCAGGTGGTGTCTAGACTTGGTTCCCATTGGAATTTTCTCTGTTTCTTGATGTAATTTAACCAGCTGCCTCATGTTTCTGCAGCATTGCTCTGTCCCTCCATTGTGCTGCATCTGCCATGACACGCCGTACCTTCTCAAGCTGTAAGCCAAAAATAAATTCTTCCTCTCAAGAGTTACTTTGGTCAAACATTTTGTCACAGCAACTATACCACATTTAAGAAAAAAATAGCTAAATACGATAATGAAAAATAAATAAAATTCTGAAAAAAAAAGTGGAAGGATAGCTCAGGATGATTGACAGACAAACACAGGCACAGGAGTCCCTGTCATCCAGAGGAGTGTGCCCTGAGGCCCCCAAAGGAGGCTTGAATTACAGATAGGAGCTGAGTTACATAGCTTTCTATCACTTTCTAATACTGGGAAGAATCAGCTAAAAAGAGGAAAACCTCATTTTAGCTCAGGGATTCAGAGGTTTCCTTCCATGGTTTCTTGTCCCCATTCTTTTGAGCCTTTGGCAGCATGGTACACCATGGTGGGAAGAGTATGTTCCAAAGCAAAGTGTTTGCCATGTGATGGCCAATGAGAGGGAGAGAGGGAGAAAAGGAGAAGGACATATTTGAGGCCCTTCAAGGATTAAAATCATCCTATAGGCCTTGTTTATTGAAGGTTGCAACTGTCTTCTACAGCTCCAAGGTAAAGGCCAACTGTTTTAACATACGGATCATTGAGAGACATTTAGATCCAAACTATGGCAGTACTGAGCCATAGTTTATATTTACATCTGTGGTGAGATTTTATTTATGAATCAGGCACAGTATTCTTATTTCTGGAATTTTCCATTTAATGTCAGATGCTGGCTGACCACAGGTAACTGAGACTGCAGAAATTAAAGCTATAAGCAAGGAGGGAGGCCTGCTATTAATATTTATTTATTGTCTTGAAGGGAGCTAGCAAGTTTCAGTTCTAACAGGTTAAATGTTAATACTGTTAACTGTTAATATTTAACACTGTTTCACTGTTTGAAAGTGGTGCTCCTTAAAGTTAGCATGCACAGGTCTCTCAGGGCCCCGTTAAAATCTGCTGCCGTAGGTGTGGTGTGGAGCCTAGGTCTAGTTCTCCAACCAGTGTGCTACTTGATGTCCAGGCTTTGTGCAGGGAGGCCTTAGTATGGTTCCCTCAAGTTACACCCCGCCATGCTTTTTTTCTCTAGAAATGTTCTGTTAAAGGCACTTCACCCTTGAAGACCTGTCATTAATAGTGCTATTAGTTCAGGAGTATATTGAAACCTTTTCTACCGTTAGCCCTGCATTGTTATAAGTAGCATTCTTAAATGTGCTAAGTTGTAAATCCATTTTTCTGCTATATATATTTGAGGTGTCCTGTTTGCACATTTACTTGCATTCCTGTAGGTTTTATGTAGTAGGTCTTTCTTCGTTTAGAATGGCACAACTCTCAGAAAACCCATAAGCCTTTTGAATCTGGAATGGATTAGGAAACTCTATGTGCCTTTCTTTGAGCTGGTGTTTTTTTTATCATCCTTTCCATGTGGGGGATTGAACATAGGGCCAGAGGCACTCAACCTGAGTCCTCTACCACTGAGTGGCTTGCTTTGCACTTGTTATGCTTTAACACCTTGCTTCTCCAGGGGCCCCTGCATACTGCCTTCACCTCTTAGTAAGGTAAGGACTAGGAAGGGCCTTTCACAGTGTCTACAGGACAACAGAGATGTCCCACTGAGACTGCAGACTGCGCTCTTGCCCTGTGGCATGTCAGCATGAAGTCTGGAAGGTAGGTCTAAGCTGTCTCATTATTAACCCTGTTGAGGGAAGTAACAAAAATTGCTTTCATCTTATCTGAACATGTGACTACATTCTGATTTATTAATCCACTCCTCTTCTTTGTTTAGTGCTACCTTTAAAAAAAATCTGACACCAAAATACCTCCCTGGATAATAAAAGCACTACTAAATTTTTGTATTCATGCCTATTCTAGTTGGTCAATGGATATATTAATTAGAGCCCATCGGACTTTGGGTCCTATTCCTTGTCACCTTTTTATCAAGAATCATCCTGGTCATGTTGAGAGATTGGGCAACTCAGCACTTTCCTGAAGGTCCACAGCTGAGGAAGCTTAGAAGCAATGGGCAGGTTCTTAGAAGCAATGGGTAGGTTCTTTGTGGCAGTACTTTCCAGAAAAGTCACTGTGCTTCCTGTGATACTCAGAGGAGGAGTGAATCTGGTGGCTTGAAGTTGTAGGACACAGAACTCCCTGTTTTACCCATTAACTTCATGACAGTAGCCTTTTGTAGTGTTCCCTTCTTTTACACAGTCTTACTGAGGTCTAATTTACACATCATGAAATCTACTTTTTTAAAGTATTCAATTTAATTTCAATTAGTGTATTTATGAGTAAGTGCACCACTATGATCAGAATGTGTGACACCCAAATTCTTGTGTTGCTATTTGTGCAATAGCATTAGAAGTTGCACCTCTTAGGAGCTAGGTAAATCATGAGGTCAAAGACCTTCTGAATGAGATTAGGACTTTAATAAAAAAAGGACTGAGTAGATCTATTATCCTCTACTCCTCATGCTTGTAGAGATATTTGTCCCTGTGAAAGGTAGAGTAAGAGAGGTGCCATCTTGGAAGCCAGGAGCAGTGAAGACAGCATGCCTTCCAATGCCTTCATGCTAGATTCTCCAGCTACTAGATTATGATGTATATATCCAGACTTGGAAGTGCTTGGTCATCTGGTAGTTCTATGTTTAACATTTGGAAGAATTTCCAGACTTTTCTTAGTGGCCAGACCAATTTTGCATTGTTACAGCAATATATGAGGGTCCCCAGTTTTCTGCTTCCACCCTGTTGTTATTGTTCATCTAAGTATACGAAGTGGTGTCTCCCTGATGTTTTGAGTTGTCATTTGTTGTTGAATTGCAGGATGTCAGACACTGTCAGTCTCTGTGGGTGCTTTTCTTTCCTTGTAGATTTTAACTGGATAAGTACCCTATAATGTACAATAGGTTCTTTTTTTTTCTTCTTTTCTGTTGAGAGAGTGAGAGTGGGGTAGAGGTTGTAGTTAGAGCCTCACATATGCAGGTAAACACTCTACCACTGAACTATCTCCCTAGGCGCCTCTTTTTTAGATGAAGTTACTAGTTCTGCTTCTGGTGTCATACCTGAGGAGACCATTATCAAACCCCTCATGAAAATATTTCACATGCTTTTGCCTCATAGTTGAACAGAGATATTTTTACTTCTGCCTTTTTCCCATTGGGTGCTTTCTATTGGTATTGTCATTATGTTTTCTCTTACTTGTCCTGGATAGGACTTTCTAACTAAACCATGCTGCATGAAAGTAACAAAGGAAAGGTCTTGTCTTGTTCTCCATCTTGGAGGAAATGCTTTCACTATTGAGCATGATATCACAGGCTTTTCTCAGTACTTAACTCACTATTGGGTACAGGTATTCACCTCCTTTCCCCTGGGATAATTTTCAAAGAAGAATTCATATCTTTTGATAGTCCTGTGGTTACTTGTAAGGTGTTCTGTTGGGTGTTTGACACTGGGGCCTTTTGGAACAGGTGTGCATAATTCGCAGCATTCTTTGCTCTATTTTTTAAGTTTTGAGGGCATAGAGGTAGTGACAGTGACAATTAAGATTGCCTGAAGATGCACACCATCATCAGTCTCAAAGCAACTCTTCATCTTCTATCAGAGTTAGTATACTCTTATCACATTAAAGTTAGATTGAGTTTACACCACTCTCTCAGGGCCAGCCTTGGCTTTTCAAGGGAGAGCATTGTACACTGTACTATACCAAGTCCTCAGGAGAAGTAAGAGGTGTGATAAGGCCCTTGCCCCATTTGGAAAGTGCCTCATGTTCCCAGGTCAGAAATAGATCCTTGAAGAGCTGTGCTCAGTCCCGGATGTGGTGGCCTGACCATAGACAGAACGTGGTTGGATGTTCCAACCCATTGGGAGGCCTGGGATACACAGTTGTTCACTGGAGCCTCACAGTCCATTCCTCACAGGCAGCAAATTCTTAATGTCACACATTTGGAACAGACTAATACAGATAGTCTTCCCTTTGCCAATGTGAACTCAGAGGTTAAGCTCAAAAACATTCACCAGAGTCCCAGAGAAGATGTCCCCAGCCACAGAGGATCAACAGTGCCCAGCTTATACTGACACACACTATCTGTGCTTCGAAGTTCTGTGTGGCTGGTGAGGCTGACTAGGCCTGACAACATCCATTGGTTATTTGGGTGAATTCAAAGTATAAAAGTATCATGACTTGAATTTGGTTTTGGTTTTCTTGCATGTTCCTTTGTTGAGAACTGAGTCTCTTAAGTTCCTATGCCAGTAGTGTGTATATATATATATATAATCTGAGGCCCTTGGATGGGTAGATAAGAAGGTTTAGATGAGTGTAGGAGACTCCCTCCCATGGTGGTATTGGTGAGTTTACAAGAAGACGCTAGATGCAAGCTAGGATATTTGTTGAGTTTCACCATGTGGTGCTGCCACCATGTTCTGATGAACCAAGAAGGCCCTTGCCAGATACCAAGCAGATGCCAAGACCATCCACTTGAACTTGGCAGCGTCTAGAACCATGAGCAAATAAACTTCTATTTATAAATTATCTAGGCTCAGATATTTTGATATCTCAGCACAAGATGGGTAAGGGTGGCATGTAGATGCTTCTTAGCTCATGGGCCCTGCAGTACTGGGGGATGGGTGGGTAACAAGGATGCTGGGAGATAAAACAGTGTCTGTATCTGAAAAGAAGGGATGGATAGTGTCATCAGTAAAGGTAGAAATGGATGGCTCTCCATTGCTTTTATAGCTAAGTTTAGTTAGGCTGGTAGATTGGGTGAAAGGCATATAGGAATGGTGGAGGGTCCATGATGCACATTGATAGTACCCAATATGTTAACAGAATTAATGGAGGACAAAAATGCGATTTCAGAAGGTCAATTTAGGTTGTCCAAAGTTTTCTATGTGTTCTATGGACGTAAAACATCAGCTTAGCAAGGGAACTCTAAACACTGGGTATGAAGTGAGCTGTGTTCCCCTGTCTCAAGGGAGTTAGTGTCTCCACCCTGTGACAAACAGGGAGTCTGTTTCTACATCTGCTTTCTCAGGTTCTTCCATAAAAGCCTTCCATTATCTTCAAAGAATCTCATGTCTATTTCTGTCTGGAGAATATTATTTTAATGCTTTTGTGAATGAAATGATTTTTTTTTTACCATCAGCTTTCTAATTACTGCATTACTAGTGAGGTGGGAGTGGGGATTGCAGCCTGCTCCCAGATGGCAACCTTATTGAATGTTCACCTTGAGTTCTAATTTATCATCCTTCATTTCATCTGTAAATAACAATGATTTTTTTCAAAATCTGTTTTTCTATTCCCCATTCCCTTTACATTTCTGTTTATTATTTCACCATGTGATCTTTGGCCCCTAGGGTAGTTAGGGCTCATGATATATATAGGCTTTTGCCTTTGATGTAAGGGGGATGGCCTTGTTTTGCTCATTCTTTCTCTTTTTGAGCTACTTTTTTGTCTGATGCAATTTGGCTTATGCATGGTATATACTGTGCATAAGATTAGGGTCTTTATTATTTCATACTTTATTACCGAAATCCTCAAGCAAGCAGGAGATATTTTTTTTTCTCTTGCCAATTGTGCTTTGGATTTTAGGCTTTTTCTTTCAATATTTTTCTTTAAAAATAATGATAGTAAGGTGAGGGACACGATTCAGTCAATAAAATGCTTACTCTGCAAACATGAGATGGACCCACAACATTCACATAAAAAGAGTAGGCCTGGTCATGTACGTCTCTACTCCCAGTGTTAGGGAGGGAAAGACGAGCGCCCTTGGAGCTTGCTGGCCAGCTAGTCTAGCCAACTGGTGAGTTCTAGGTTCACTGAGTACTATTGCTTGCTTCTGTTCTATGATAAAATATCATGGCCAGAAACTAATAGAAAAGTTTATTTGGGCTTATGGTTACAGAGGGAGAGTCCATAATGTGGGGAGGAAGGCATTGAAGCAGATGGCCAGAGCAGAAAGCTAGCTGATCACATTTTGTTACATAGGAAGCCAGAAAAGTGAACTGGAAATGGAACAAGGGTATAAACTCTCACCCACCCCATGCCCCCATGACACTCTTTCTCCAGCAAAGCTCTACATTCCAAAAGTTCTGCAGCCTTCAAATCAGGGACACCAATTGGACACCAACTGTTCAAATATATGAGCCTATGGGGGACAATTTTCACTCATACCACCACGGTGACTCTGTTACCAAATGAAAGATAGAGAGCAACTGATGAAGACATCTGACATTGACCTCTGTTTTCCATGTGCTCATACATATGCACACACACACACATGAACATACTCCTGTTTATATACCATACCCACACAAGTACTTCACCTGTTATTTTTTGAGGCAGGATCTCTCACTGAATCTGTGGCTCCCATGTGTGACCTTTTACAAGGGTTATGGGCATCCAAATTCAGATCTTCATGCTTACACAGCAGGTATTTTTGTCAATGGAGTTATCTGCCCAGACCACTTATGTATTTTAAAGATGCTAGTTTTCAAATTCAAGGCCCCACATAGGCTGGGTCACTGTACTGCCACCAAGCAATACTGCATCCTCTAGTTTTAATTGTTGATTCACATTGAAGCTGCCCATATGTTCTAGCCATAGCATTCTAAAATTTCATTATTAACTTTTAGAAATTTTCCTTTTCTTTTATTCTTACTTATTCATGTATTTCTTAATTTATCCTATTAAGTACCTTACTTTGTGAAATCATGGTTGTCTCTTGTATCTTTCCAATGTAGAATTTGCTTTGTTAAATTTATTCTGTCTCGTTTTAAGACGGCCTAGGCTTCCCTGTGGCCAACCAGGCTGAATCTTTGTTGTGAAAGTTGGGATTTGTTGCGTGTCTAAATAGTCACTGTTATTACTCTAAATATTTAGTGTGTGAGCGCTAGACAGAAAGAACACTTTATGTTGGCTCAGGAATTTTTGGAAGATACCAAAGATATACCAAACAAGAATCAAGAGGTACCTTGTTTCTAGAAAATCTTGGAATAACCTAAGACATCTATTTTTGTTCAGGTTTGTATATTCCTTAATAAGATCTTAAGTTTTTGTAATGTCTACCTGTAAGGCTGCATGAGATATGCTTTCTTGACTGGAAGGAAAACACATGAAGGAGTTCCATCTGGACTCAGTGGGTGCCTGGCTCCCACGGTAATGGTCAAGGTCAGCCTATGACCATGACATGTTGGTCTGCTTTGGAACATTACCAGAGCCTGCTGTAGGTACTGTCTGGGGTCATGGTAAGCAATGCCCAGGAGAAGTGTTTGTACAGTCTCTGTGGCTATGGTTCAACCCTGAGGTCATTGTGGTGGGTTGTATATTAGTTCATTTTGTAAGACTTAAAAAGCGTATTGTTTATTTTTCCAATTGCAAAGTTTAACATCCATTTTTTTGAAAATAGACAAAAGTGTTTGATGTGGTGAACTTCCACATTTTTTTGTTTCATCTTAGGGATTGACTTATTGTGCCCCTATATACTTGAAAAGCAAGTCTCTAAATCTGAAGGTAATGTGGCAGAGGCATTAGGAAGTGGCTCTGGGGCATTCAACCAAAATCTAAGAAAAGAATAGATCCAATGGAGGTAGACATATTCAAATATAAGAATTAAAAATGATGTCATTTCTAAAAAGTGATTTAAGGCCATCATCTGTCTTTCTGACACATTGTGTGGAGAGACAGACTAGTTTTTGCAGGACAGAGGCTCTTACCCTCTTCCTAATGGCACAATTGAGTATGAGCATTATGGCTGTGGTGTCTGAGGCCCAGGGAATAGTTATAAAATGGCTGTTTTAGCTTTCAGTTGCTCCTTCTAGATTGTTCCTGTAGTGTTTGCAGCTTGAGCTGCGTGTACACCTAGGGAGGATGTTCCTGAGTAAGTAGGCTATAACTGGTGTTCTGGCATCCAGTAGTAAAAGCCCCCTTGGGTCCCTCTGCCCTTTAGTCTTTCTCCACAACAAGAATTTATTGTGAGCAGCATGGAGGTTCCTTGAGGTGTATGTCTATTTTTATTTTGGCATGCCTTCTCGGGGTTGAAGAGACACATCTCAATAGGCAGAAGGCCATTTATAACCACTCGTCGCTCCACTAGGATCATCTGACCAAGTTGTATCTCCTGTGTTTTTCTTTTCTGGTTACATCATTCAAATGGAGCTCTTCCTCAAAGCCTCTGCATTCTGATAGCCTGGTCAGGACTGCTTGATGTAGACACAGCATGGAAATGAAGACACTTCTCACAGTTGCCCTTTCTGTCTTTAAATGTGGTCATCAATAGCAGTTTAAGGAATGGGGCATCCTGGCAGAAAAGGCCCAGTGCTATGACAGGCCCTACTTTTTATCTGAGCTCCAAGAGCTGGGTCTACATTTATCCATTGTCATAACTATTTGATTTGATTCTTCTGGTATTGGTGATTGAACCATAGATATTACATATACTAAGCAAGCACTCTACCAACAACACACTTATTGCTCTGATTGACAACTTTGAGTCCTCACAAGTGTCAGTGGGTAGTAAATAGTGTATGTCCCACCAAACATTGATCTGAGGAAGAATTTCCAGACTTTTTTAGCCATAAATTTTTGGAGTATTTTTGTTCGTTTTTTTGAGACCATCCCAACTTACTACATAGGGCAAAGGTAGCCTTGATCTCTTGGTTTTCCTGCCAGTGACTCTTGAATTTATGGGTATATACTATCATGCCCAGCTTTCAAAACTCCTATAACTGTCCATTGTGGGCCTCATTGGCTGGTCTGAAGCACCACTCCACACAATATAGTCACTGAGGTAACTGATTACTGTGTTTTCTTAAGTCTAGTTCCAGGGTGGAAAGTCTTAGACTTTAGAGAAAACCAGTTAATGTTGTTATATCTGTTTCCTGATTCTATACTTTATCCAAATCCTGACCAGGCCCTTCCTAAAGCAGTGTGATGGGGAAATGGCTATAGTAGGGAGTGGTGGTGTGTGGACTCTATGCTCTGGAATATATGTATGCTTTCCAAGACAGTGCCAGTCCACTAGGGGTACTGGCAAGGCTCATCAGTATCTGTGAAGGGCTATCTAACCTTAAACTAGACTCATTGGACTATGATGTATGCTCTTAGTGTATTTTAAAACTGTTAGTAAATTTAGTCTCACTTTCCTAACTTTTTAAAAATACATTCCACATGTTTGTTGTGAATACCCATTTGATATAGGGCACTATCCTGGGTTCCACAGGCCCCTCATATAGGGAATACTTTGAATAGAAAGATACTCTGTTTAGAATTTATGCTTTGATTGAAGCCCAATCCCTTTGGCATTTCTGGAGGATGACACAAAATAGAATCAGGGTTTGTGGCAGGGGCAGATTGTTGTCAGCCAGGAATGGCTTTGCGGTGTCAGACCAGGGCATCCAGGCCTAGTGTGGGCAAAGCCTGTGGTTTGAACTGAGATGTCCTCTGAAAGCTCATGTGTTGGAAGCTTGGCTGTCAGCTGATAGGCTTTGGGAAATGATTACATTCTGAGTGCTCTGACTGAACTGATGGAGTATTCTCTTGGGCTCATGGTCCTCAGAACAAGTGGGGTCTCCTTAAAGGAAAGAGGTCACTGAAAGTGTGCCTTTGAAAAGGTATATCTAGGTCCCAGCCTCTCTCCATGTCTCATTCTGTTCCTCAGCCACCATGAGGTGAGCTTCCTCTCACATATCCTCAGGGGTCTAGGGGAATGGAGGCTATCAAACATGAACTGACACCATAAGCCACAAACAACAAACAGGTCTCTCTTTGAGGGAGACCTGTATTCTTTTGTGGAATTCCCTTACTACTTTATTTTGGCCTCACCTGAGTCACTGTTCTTCTAGCCCTGACTTGGTAGTTTCCAGTGTACCCTGTCTCTTATAGATTACACTGGGTCACCTCTCACTTGCCTTGCCATCCTTGATTAGCCAGCAAGATAATCTGTCACTCCATTTGTGAATAACAGCACTTTAGCTCTTGTTTGTTTCAAGAGTGTTTGCTATTCTGATTGCAAACATTTTTACAGTAGTTTATTTTAAATCATCCGTGTCATCTTGATGTTGCTCCCTGTTGTCTTCTCTCAGTGAGGTTGCCATTTTCCTCATTCTTGGTCTGGTTGGTTGTTCTCCCATTGTATTGTAGGTATTGTACCCTGTGTCTCTGAATCCTGATTAACCTTCCTCTTAGTGAACAGCTTCCATATTGACCTGTAGAGTGCAGTGGATGCTATACACCCCTCAGTGGATAAGATATGACAAAGAGAAGAGACCACATGCACTATCTCATCATTGCAAGGTGGTAGAGCTGCCTGTGGGTCCCACTGACACTTTTAGCTCCCACTCTACTTTATTCCCCTCACTGACATAGGGTGAAGGTATTGGCTCCCATTGTTTATTATTTTCTCTGCCCCTATAGAAGAATGGGTTCATCATCTCCTTTTACCAGGTGAGAAATAGATTTTCCAGTAGACCTAATGCTGAGGAAGGAATTAGACATTTACTGCTTGATCCATGTCAGAATCTGAGGAAGAGTAGGATGCCAAGTCCTGATACCTCCCTGAAATTAGTGGCAGGGGGACTATCTTCTCCTTTAGTGCTTAGTAGTGAATATTGTTAAAAAGCTTTGTTTCTCTCAGGTACCCTCTTACTTACTGTTCCTGTGGTTGGTACAGCAGGCTTTCTTTTCTGAACCTGATGATTGCTGTTTGGCATTGCACAGTGCCTTCCGAGATTCTTACTGTGACCGTAAGTCCTAGGAAACTTGTCCTGTTCCTGCCATTTCCTAGAGTCTTCCTTTGCTTGCTAGTTAGACCTAGGGCTTGTAGTAATAATAGGAAGGCCTGAGAGGAATAGTGCTACACCATCTTGGCAGAACTAAAATCTTCTACTTTGGCTTTCCCCTCTTTTTTCCAATGGGTTTTGCTGTGCTGCCCAGATTGGCCTCAAACTCATGATCTTCCTACTTCACCTCCCTAGTGCTGGAATTTCAGGCATGCACCACCACTATAACCAGTCCTACTTTGGTGTTTGGTTTCCTATTTAAACATTTTTGTTTCCAAATGGCTGGTGCATTTTAGGTCAATGTTTAGAGATTTGTCATTTGGCCCTTATGAGGTTCAGCCAGAAATTGAAAATAATTGTCAGAATTTTCACAGCACCTTCTAGAAGTCAAATCTATGGATATCTTAAAGACTCCAGCATTTCTCCAGGTTGGAAGTACCATAGCTCAGTGATCTTTCAAATCCTGGTGATTTGTCAGTCTCCTATTTCTTCTCGAGTTGCTAGTCCATCTCTTTGCCATTGTTCTATGGATTCAGAAACAAATGGTAATTCTCACTGTTATTTCATATCAGAAATGAAGAAAGATCTGATTACAAATCATGAAATAATGGTGCTTTAGTTTTGGTGAATGCCAGTGGGTCTATGAACCAAGAGTTTCTCCAAAGCATGAAACCATTGAAATATTCATGATTGTTGTTACATTTCTGGTAGTATAGAGTGTTAGGTCATTAGTGATGAGGCTTAAGTTTACTGGTGGTTAAGCAGTGATGAGGCCAATATTGCAGGAGGAGGGATGTAGTGCAAGTCAAGAAGCAGTTAATGTGGCATTTTAAGATAAGTTACAGAGATCAAACCCAGCAGTCTCAGTTCAGGCACAATCTCTGTAGCTTCTGATGTCATACAGTGTGGTCTGGTGCTTGAAACGTGCATAGATGTTGGGACTGGTGTGCTAGGAAGTAGATAACAGCATGGAGTACATGTCAGGCAAAAAGTAGAGTGGGAGTTCTTATGGGAACAGAGAGCAGATAAGGATAATAAGCAGCAGCAGCACACCAGTTCAAACGTGCTGTGCTACATATGTGCAAGGCGCTGGTCTGTTTGATGACCCATGGATTGACACACATCAATAATTATCTCTCTCTAGAGTGTAGAAGGGACAACACCCAAACATTCAGAAGCTAGATATTCTTGAGGCTTCTTATTTGAGGTTTCTATGTTCATAAATTCGATTACTTGCCGAAGCTTCCATATCTATGATTTTGTAGACCTTTGTGGTCAGTCACAGATACACATGCAAGAATAAGAAGCATGCACTCCAATGGAGATCAGACAAGGATTCTACACTGGAAACCAATGGTCTATACTATGCTCTAGCTGTCAGTATTGATATTTGTTTTGTTTTGGGAGGGAGTTGTTGGGGTTTTTTTTGTAAATTTTCTGTTAAAATTGCCCTATAATACACAGTGTTGGCATATTTATGAGCTCAAGAAAGCAGTAATAATTTGCTTTTTTCAGGCTCATTCATGACTGTAGGCTGTCTTAGCAGGTTATCCTGCTGTCACGGTGCGGGGTGGGGGGCTGGGTTCACTGAAAGTTAGTTTTTTTTTTTTTTAACCTTGATGAGTTCATATAATGGCCTCTTAGAGCCTTCTTACAATGACTCCAACCCTGAAACACATTGTCTGGCATTAGAAGCTCTCTAAAACCATGGAACGAGATTCCATGAGCTCCTCGATGTTAAGTATTTTAACCTGCAAAGATGGGCATATAGATGACACTGCCACTTAGTTCTATCCACTTAAAGCACAGTTGCAGCAGCTTCTTTATGCTAGCCTGGGAAGAACACTTCTAGACAGTCACTGTTGACCAGGAAGCCTCTGCAACATTCAAGTCAAAGGCTTTCTCCTTTTTAGTGAATTTTCACTTTCTCAAGTTAGAACTTTTATGGGTAGGATCTTGCCTGCAGATATTGTTCCTTTTATTTCGGTGCAGATGCTTTGGCACCTGCGCACTCCTCGTTTGAAATTTTAACCTTGCTCACATACTTTCTCACCAAACTTCATATTTTTTAAACTTACTTTTATTCCACTTGCTGTTTCTTCCTGTTGAGGTAAGAATAGTAAATGCTAATCATGCCACAGATCATGCTGCCTTAAAGTTTCTCTGCTAAAGAAATTAATACTTTTAAATTCAGCCTGAAACAAGTTCTCAGGACACAGGAAGAATGTAACCAAGTTCTTTTTGTTTGTTTTGTTTTACAAGCAAGCATGGCCTGTTTCCCACCTCTCAATAATGTCCTTGTTTCTCTGATAAGCTTGTAAGCCAGGCATCTACTGTCTGCATTTCTCCTGACCTTCTAGTCTTCCAAGCTCTTATGAGAATAGCAGCCTAAATATTTTCTCATATACCCACCTCTTAAAGGCTCTACCACTCCCAACACTGCCGCATGGAGCACTGAGCCCATGTGCCTTTGGGAGGTTGATACTATACATACCTCACACTCCTTCCATGAGACCAGGTTACTGTGCCCCAAAGTCTGATATATAAGGTAGATACACCCCCACCCCTTCTACTGAAGAAAGAATATTATTAATATTAATATACATGAAGCAGAAAGCTCTCATCAGATGGGGGTTTGCTAATGAAGTGCCTCCACTGAGAATGACCTCCCTACCGTACTGTGTCCCATACTTTCCATATGCTTCTCAACAGAAACGGCCAGTTCAGTACTCAGACCCAACATTAGATACTTTCACATGTATCTTCCAGATAATCTAGGGTCTTTATCCTCTGGCTGTATCCTCTGGGTCCAGGCAAAGGATTCAGCTGATGTCTCTCCCTAGAGTGGCCTTGTAAGATGGGGAACCTGTCTTGTCTCTCTGGCTTCCAAACTCACATATTTGTGGTGACTCTGAATGGGCAGAGTCCTCACAAAAGGTTTTCCACCCCAGTGACCCAGCCAACTCTTCAATAAGAGGAAGAGTAAGGAGAGGGGTGGAGTGGAGAGGAGGAGGAAGGAAAGAAAACACAAAGCATAGGATGGGAGTTAAATCATAGAAAAAGCACTTCCTCTCATCTTGCTTTAGAGAACTGCCTTACTAGATTAAAGGCTCAAAGACATTAGGAGAAAGCCAAGCATTTGGCTTTGTATAAATCCAAACTTATTTTACTATAAAGCCTTGTCTGTTTTGTGGATTTGGAAAGAATGTGGGACTCCAGACTTTTTTCTCTGCTTTTTTCTTCATCAAGATCATGTGCCCCAGCCAACTTAGGGGCTTAAATTCTGTACCTGCTATTTCTGGCTTGAAGAGGATTGATTCCTCATCCTTCCCCAGCCTCACCCACCACCAGTGATCTAGAGCAACAAGACCACTAAAATCTCTTAAAGTCTTTGGAATCTCTCCCACTTACTGTTCACAATGTAGGCATTTTAAGACAAAGTCCCTGTTTATCCCAGTTTTAATCTTTCCATTGTAGAATCCTACAAATGAAACCTGAGGAAGACCATATTTAAAGTTTGTAGGTACATCTAGGAGTTTTGTTTGCCAGGCAGTGTAGGTGGAAAAGCTACAAAGACTGTGAAGAGAGTTGTTTAAGTTATAAAGTTAGGAAAGAACCACATTGGAGATGTTATGATCTGAAAGACTGTTGATTTAGGGGGCTGGACTCTGCATCACAATAAGTCTTCTCAGTGGCAAGACACAGAGACTTCATGTATCCTTCCTGATATGGGAAATGTACAAAATTATTCAAGATCCAAGAATAAGAAACAGAGAGGATTGAACAAACATAGGGGTTCAGAGCAGAGCTAGAATCACATAAAATGACTGGGTGGAACAGAGTCAGTACACGTGTTCTATATAATAAAAGTTGAGATAGAGTATACTAATTTCATCTTCACTATTTTCTATTGTAAGAGTTTTGATTTATTCTAATGTTAGTATATTTTTAACAAAAAAATTACTGAAATGTATAAATTTATTTACCAGCATTCATACAGTTTCTCTTATTAAAAACTATTATCTTGCTTTTGGTGATCTTTTTTTGTTTCTTTTGGTTATATCGTTGTTGTTGTCATTATCATTATCTACTCCTGGATGTATTGTATTTGGGTAGCATGGGGCTTCCAGCCACTTGGCCTGCAAATCCTCATTGGACCCTGTGGAACATTGCTTGAACTTCTAGAACAATCCTAGAAACAGTTTTTCCTAGGACCACATTTTTTAGCCTCAAAGATCTTTGCATTTTTTTTGCAAAACATATTGCTGTTCTTTGTGTTTAAATATTTTTAAATAATCCAAGTGTTTGACAACATTCACAAATGCCCTTTTTCATAAGTATCTGGCAACTCCAATCCAGCATGCAATCATGTGTTATTTAACCCCAAAACAGGCTTATTCCTACTGTTAGAAATAAGTTGTAAACAAAATCACTCTGAGGAGATTATCTCCACAAGGTGGCAACACTTGTGTTCAGAAGGGTGAGTGACTTACAGAGAGGAAGAATGAGAAGGTGGACAGGAAGCTCACTTGGTTTTTATTCTGAAACAAATGGTGACTTTGTCTTTTCCCCATTGGGTGACATCTGACCCCACTGTCTTTTATGGGCTTTGAAAGAATCACTACAAGGAAAACAAAGAAGTTGGCCACTTAAGGTCTAAAATTATGGCAGAGCCATATATAAATCAGTTTTACTGGATAGAGCTGGGGATAAAACATTTGCATAAAAGAATTTACAAGGTGGGAAGATAAAAAGACATGTATAAAAAGACTTAAAAGGTGGCGATGATTGCCGGGCGGTAGTGGTGCATACCTTTAATCCCAGCACTTGGGAGGCAGAGGCAGGCGGATTTCTGAGTTCGAGAGTTCGAGGCCAGCCTGGTCTACAGAGTGAGTTCCAGGACAGCCAGGGCTACACAGAGAAACCCTGTCTCAAAAAAACCAAACCAAACAAAACAAACAAAAACAAAAGATGGCGATGATAAAAAGATTTGAATTCTTTGTCATCAACAGATGTTTGGACTGAAAAAAGTAGAATTTACTGTTTTCTTATACTTTTCTTCACTTATAGGATGAGTCAAAGTCCCCAGTAACAAGTTTTTGGAGTTTGATTTTTTTTTCTTAGTTTCTCCTTGAGGGTGTTATAATGGGGGGTTGTTTGTTTGTTTGTTCTGTAAATATTTTATTGAAGCATAACACTCATTCTATTTTTGTTCTTCTTTTATGTTTTTATTTTAAGAACAATGTCTTTTTATGTAGCCCTAACTGGCCTATAACTGGTTATATAGACTAGACTAGCCTCAAACTCACAGAGAGCCTCCTATCTCTGCCTCCTGAATGCTGGAAATAAAGGCATGCACTACCACATTTAGCTTCATTCTTAAAACTTCATCCACTTCACCTGTTATTTATAAAGTTTATTTAATTTTACTATATGCATGGTTTGCCTACATGTATGTATGTGCACCATATGCATGCAATGCCCAGAGAAGCCAGAGGGGGGAGGTGGAACATGCCGGGACTAAAGTTACAGATGGTTGGAAACCTCAGGGTGTGTGCTAGAAACCAATACCAGGTCCTCTGTATGAGCAGCTAGTGCTTTTAACCCCAAAGCCATCCCTCCAGTGCTAAATTTTGAATGTTTTAAGAATAAAGGCCTAATGTTGCCTCTTTTCCTATAAGTTACAATATTAGTTATTGTCAGTGTGTCACTTTAAAATTTGAATTAGTTTTTCTTGGCCTTTCCCTGTGCCTTACTAAATGATTCCGTGTTTCTGGTTAGTTTTTTGTGTCTGCTCTGTTTCTGTCTCTTTAAAACTTTTCTATTACAGTTTGTCTCAAATATTTTTTTAAATGTTAGAATATTTGTGACTAATGTCTTGAACAGGAGATAATTGGAGAGTTGACATGCATTGCCACAAGCCATCTATCTTCTATCATAAATTGTCTCTGCTTTAAATGTTTCTTCATTTGTCTCTTTTCTGTTTTCCCTTTGATGTTTACAGTATTCATTTCTTTTTATCCTTTCATTAAGATTGAGAACACAAATGTTCTGTTGTTTGTTGTGAATGTGATTATCTTAATAGATCATGAATATTGCTCAATTCTCTTCATAAAGAATAGAATTTCCCAGCTTTTATGGAAGGTACAACCTTTTGTGGTAATAATTTAAGACTCAAATTTCTTTTTAATTTTAATTTTTAAGTTAAATTGTATTACTTAAGATGCCTGTCAACAATTATGCTATTTAAAGCTGGGTACACTGGTACCAGCCTGTAATCCTAGCACATTGAAAATTGAGGCAGGAGTCTAAGAAGCTAAAGTCACCATCAGTGACTCCTTCACAAATGTGAAGGCACCCTGGGCTACCAGAACCAAACAAAAAAGAAATCAAACAAACAAAACACAGCTATTAGTTGTTAAATTGTCCCAAATCCACATTACCATGTGCCATTTGAGTCATAACAAGGAAGAGTGCACTAGGGCTCCTCTGAGCCTGCCCCAGCAATGTATGATCACTTTCTCCCTTTTCTTACATAAGCAGCTGTTTTTGAACTTTCTTTTCTTTAAGTTAGAACATAATGTGTTAGATACTGCTGTGATGTATTCAAACAATGTCTATTTCTATGACACCCTCACCTCAGCTTCCCCTTGCTAGTTGTGCTTAAACAGATGTGGGATGTTTTATAAAAGAAAAAGGAAGGAAAAGGCAGTCATAATGGCCTCACTGTTGGCTGGGAACAGCATGGAGCAGGCTGAGGGCCTGATCCAGCCAAGAGAGGAGAACAGATGGAAGCCCAGTAGATGTGCCATCCCAATGTGCTAAATATGGCCTGGGTATCCAGAGCCTGGTCTTTCGACTTGTGATGTTGAAAGGGGGAACAAGCATCACTATCACAAAGCCAAACTCCATCAAGACCCTGTTCGCAGATTGTGGGCCAATGCCCTCAATCATGCTTTATTTTTTTTTTATTTTTTTTTTATTGGATGTTTTATTTACATTTCATATGTTGTCCCCTTACCCCATCCCCCACCCACCCAGGAACCCCCAATCCCCTCACACCTCCTCCTTCTTCTTTGTGGATGTAACCTCAATCATGCTTTAAAATCAAGGGAATGAAAAGCTTTATAAATAGAAGAGAAAACTTGAAGTTGATTGCAGAGATTTTTACCATGCACTGAGCATATTGCCAAAGGTCATGTGATACTTGTCTTGAAAGACAACTGAGGTAAGTCAGGCTTCGTCATAGAGTGTCATTTAGTCAACTGCTTGCTTGCTTTGCATTTGGATTGTCAGCTTGACCAACAGTATTATAGGAGTGTACACACATAAAGATCAAGTCCATCATGAACAGGATTCACAGTTAGCTGTGGTATCTAGGGTTCAGATGTCACCTGTGCTCTGCTAGTCTCCAGAGGGCAGTGAGGAATGCCCAACATAGTTTTCAGAAAAAGTGTTACTGGGCACAATGTTATTCAAACTTAGGAAAATAATTTAATTGATACAAATAGCCCTTAAAATATAAAAATAAAGCATAACACCAAAGGAACAAAGGCATATTCAAGTTCATTTGTGGGATCCAGAAGAATAAATATTGACTTTTCAAAGGAAAATATTGACTTTAGTATCATCTAACTCTTGACTTTGTCTTAACTGTATTTCAAAGCTATAGTTTTAATAAAGCAGAATAAACTTTATAATGACGATTATTTAAGTATTTATGAGGTCACAACTCAGCACAGATGAACAGACTCTCATACATTTATAATGACAGTCTGCAAAGAAGGATTTAACATTAAGAAAAATTTGTCAATAGACCCTCAAATCAAGGAAAACAAATGGGCCCCAGGTATTGGCACACTTCTATAGTTATTCTACATGTATTAACGAGAAAGCCTGGTAGCATTTAAGCATACTAATCAGCTATAAATTTCTAGACTTATAAGACATTTCTTCAGTGTCTATGAACATGGTATAATACTCTATATAATATATTAATTCAAGGTTTTGCTTTTTGTAGGATGACAAGCAACAACAACCCCAGCATTTTACATTTACACTCACAGTGCAGAAAGGCTCTAATTTGTCCACATCCTCAACAACATTTGGTAGATTTTCTCCCTCCTCTGTCTGTGTGCATGTGCGTGTATGTGTTAGTATCCCAGTATAGTTTTGGTTTTCTTTCCCTAATCACTAATGATACGGAATGTAGTTTCATGCATTCCTTAAGCAAAGTCTGTTTCTGAGTCTTTAATTTTCCATGCTGCCACAAAGGAATCCTTCTTGTGCCTTGGCTATTAATGCCAAACAGAGTATTTGTAAATATTTTCCCAATTTGTATGCAGTATCAGGTACTGTGTACTTCAAGGTATAGCACTGAATGGATATGTCAGGTTTAATATCCACTGAGAGCTATGAAATAGTAAAATTAACAGATCTGATCTCTCCCTCACTCTTCTGGATATCACACTGCTAGCTACATAGAAATCTCCAGGTTCTATTCTTGGTGGCTTCAGAAAGAAAAGCTAGCATTCTTTGAACAGGCATTGTGTCCATACCTGCACGTGAAGTCACTAGTTACACATGCTGGTATGCTGCAAATGAACCAAATATGAGCAGTGACTTATTTGAGGAGGAGGAGTATGCATGACTTTTCATGGTTGTTCTTTACTTCAGGTTCCACAGTGTAGTAAATACAATTTAAAGAAGACACAAGGAACCACTGGCTTTAACTGGCTGCCAGAATACTTTCTGCTTTATCTGCCATTTCCTATGCTAGCAGATTACCAAGGGAGCATTAGAGGCAAGTAGAAGGCCCCACAGTACAGAAAACCTTGGTCCAAGCCCTTGCTTTCCTGCAAAGAATCACTGCATCTCTTTCTGACAGTTCTTTCAGAGTATAAATGTGTGCATTGATTCCCAAAATTAGGTATTCAAATGAACTGGGTGTTTTTACCTCCCCTCTTCAAAAACTACAAATGGCCCGCTGGAATGCTGGCACACATTAGGACATTCAGTTGGAGACATGAGTCTTCAAGGCAAGGAAGGAGAGATGGAAAAGAGACACATGGTTTATTAAAAGATGGCTGCTCGGCTCAGTTGTCAGCTGCCTGTCTCAGATGAGTTCCTTTCCACAGCATGGCTCTTTTTCTTCCCAGAGGCCTAAGGTAGAATTTTAGGGGGGAAATTAATCTTTATTTCCTCCATTTCTCCAGCTTCTCTCCCTGAGCTACTAGAAAGATTTCATCTACAATGTCCTTCAAGTTCTGAGACAGACTTTAGTTCCAATGTTTGCTTTAACTATGTGTGTGGATAGAGTCTTGAGGGTTGGTCCTTGGCTCTTTAGATTTGAGCAGGAACTCTTGATTTATGATTATCAGTACTCATATCATTTGAAGCACTTGCACCATCTCTCTTGGGCCTTCATCTCACCACCTTGGTTTTGAAGTCTTTTCACATGTACTGGCCTTAACCATGTTTTCATACTTCTTTGAATGTATCTTTCTTCTCCCTTAGTCTCTGAAGTCTCTCTTTAGCTACAGTAATAATTATTTGCCTTCAGTGCCATGGCTGCAGAGTAAAATCTTTTTCATCTTTTTGCTCTCCAAGTGGAGCAAATCTGTAGAAAAAGCTGAAGATTAGGAATACTATTCATTCTAATTATTGAATCTGATGTGAAGCCAAAATTAGTTACATGCCAGAAAAGAAGATGAAAACTGTAGCCAACTGTGAAGGTTGGTGGCAGCCTACGAGTCTGTTTAGCGGGTGAGGTCTTGTGTAGAAATCCAGTTCCCTCTGCTTCATACATACTGGTCTCCTTGTTCTTAAAGAGGCTGTGGCTGATTGAAGCTCTGTGCTACATCCATGGGTCACAGGCCTAATTGTCATGTAGCCAGTTAGCTTTGGCTTGTTTAGGCTCATACTACAGCCTTTCCCCCTGCATGCTGTGTGGCCCTTCATTCCTTCTCCCCAAGAGAACACAGCATAGAACTCAGAGGACCATATCCCAAGGGAGAGGTTCTCTAAGTTATTTTACTAATGTCATTGTCAGCTGGGTACAGGATAGACTTTGAGGCCAAATAATGGCCCAGGGAAGAGTAAAGACACAAAGACTCTCTTACTTTTCAATCACCTCCCCCGGCGTTTTCCATTTCCTGCTGGTACATACAGAAATGGCAGCGGCACAGACTCCAATCAATGCCTTACTTTGTAGACTTGCTGGGTGTTTGTCCTTGATGCTGCTGTGCCCAAGGCTGCTTCCCCAGGAGCCAGGACACCAGGAACGCACCAACGCCGACTATTCTCTGCTCTCCTCTGTCATACTTTAAGGACGTGTTCAATGCTGTTCAGTGGCTTTTGAAGGCACTGTCTACTCTTATAAAAATCCAGCATCAAGACTTGGCAGTATGTATTTAGTGTTCCTGGAAAATTAGATGACAGTTCCAGAATTTCTCAGAAAACAGGATGATTTACAGTGGGTTCCAGTCTTGAGCAATCTGCAATTACAGCAATTAGATAAATCTCCAGGGTTTTATAGAGAAAAAAATTTCTTCTTAAAAATCTTCAACATACAAATAATTTTCTAATTCTAGCTGTGTTCACTAATAACTGTGGCTTGGATCAGATATATAATTCAGTCAATGAGTCACTCGATAGGTGAATTTTTTATCCATACAGAAGCTTCAAAATTATTGTATCCATCTAATGGTCCTGCTTTCTGCTTAAATTATGGAGGTAGTGATTAAGTAGTAGGCAGGGCAATAACAGGCAGGGGCTAACTCGTCTCACATAGAAGGCCTAGACTCAACTTTAAAATTTGGAAATTTATATTCTCTTGTCTCGGCAAAATCAAAGACCTTCCCTGTTCCTCTGTTAAAGTAGTCAACAGTGTGATAGTTGTCGTAGGCATCCGGAAATGCTTAGAGGTTACTCAGTGTCAAGATGACCACATCTT
Organism: Grammomys surdaster; assembly: GCF_004785775.1. Taxonomy (NCBI): domain Eukaryota; kingdom Metazoa; phylum Chordata; class Mammalia; order Rodentia; family Muridae; genus Grammomys; species Grammomys surdaster. Next base: position 112,280 of record NW_021627571.1, on the reverse strand, counting down.
AGAAGCTAATCAAAGGTTATAAGCTGATACTGAGTATCATCCATGTACTAAACACATTTCGGGGGTCAGGTTGCCAACTTGTACCTCACTAGACAAATAAGTAGGTTCACAAATCCTAGTGGAAGAGGTAGACATGGAACAACTGACAAATGACACAATTATGAACAGTGATAATAATCATAAAAAACTACAGTAAGGATAATCTGGCAGAGGGTAGGCTGTCTGGGCAGGGGATGTGAGAGATGCCTCCTAAGGAAGAAGATAGGCCCAGCATACTATGAGAGACTCAGGAAGGGATCTCCCAAGCATTTGAGGGTGTTGTGATGAGTTGCAGAAGAATGTGAAATATGAAAGACCAAAACATGATGGATGGAGCTGATGGTCAGAAAAGGAGTGTGCAGTTCACTCAACACACAGTGAGCCTAGGAAATTCTTTAAATACAAAAAAACTCATTGTCAGTAACTTTGAAATGTCAAGAGCCTTGAACCAAGAGAGCTTTTCACTTCTCTTGTCAAAATGAACTATCCTGTCAAGAACTCTGCTCTCCATACTGCCTTTGCCATAAAGTAAATTTTGTAAGAATGTCCTTTATTGCCAACATACAAAAAGTCTTTCCATTAGTCTTTGGATCAGACTCTTGATATTTGAGGGATATGTATATTTTTCCATCTTCACAGGGACAGAATGTAGCCTTTGAGCCTATATCATGGTGAATGTCAGAGAATCTAGAGAAACAAGTTAATCCTCTGGGATCTGTCTTTACCTCAGATGGGTAAAAAGAATTAAAAATAATCTATTGAGGACGTGGACAGGAATCCTGGCAGGTTCCTCCTTCTGCATGTACACATTGAGCCCTGTCTGCAACCAGCCTGGGCTCTGCACTGTGGGGGCCCCAGCCTAGGCCTGTACCCAGCTCAGGAAGGTGGGTAGTGGCTGGCTCTTGGCAATGGGCAGAGTCGGCTGGGCACAGAGGCCTGCAGTGATTTCTGTATTCCGAGAAAGTTTAAAATAGATTCCTGGTTGGGTACCTTTACTGTGCTGTAATTCTTCAACTGTGGCAAGCAATACACATGGCATCTGTGTTAACGGTTTGTGACACTTCAGTGAATTGGGGCATCCCTTCTTCTTTGGCACCTGGATGAAGCATGTGTTTATTTTAGTTTATTTTGACAATCTCACTTGCTCGGGTTCGGGTGCTGTGAAACATCCTTACTTACTCAGATGCAGAAGGGGTGGGGAATGCCTGGTAATTACTGTAAGTGCTTCGGGTGCTTTGGATAACCAAACAAACAAAAATGGTATGTTTTAAATAGACAATCATTATATATCGATAGACAAAAAATTAGGCAGTTGCCACTGTTTATTTAAAAATAATACATTTTAAGAGGGACCTTAAATTATTTATTTTACTAAAGGAGACTATTTAATTTCCTATTTAGATGTTTGGACTTTAAGGTAGTAACAGTTTCAGTTACATTTGTATGTTTCCATACCACAGTCACATGGGGCCTTTAAACTGCAGCTGTGAATCCCTTCATGCTTATTGTACTCTTTTCTCTCCCTGAACATGTAGTGCTTTCTGAGTTTCATGTTTAGGGTGTGGTTTCAGCAAGGCTTCTACACAGCCCTTGCCTCGTTGATGAGTTCTTGTACTCTAACAAAAGGCTCCACTTTGGCTTCACAGCCCTGTTTGTCAATGCAGACATTGACAGTTTCCCCAGAACACGTTAAATAGTCATGTGCTGAGCATGAGAAAATGGCTGGGGGTTTCCCTCCATCCTTTACTCCACACCACACCTCATCTTTTGTATTATATTAACAAGAAAGAAACAAAATGTCCTTGAAAGTATTTAGAAAATATTTAGAAAGTAAGATAAGTATTTGGTTAGAAAGGGTCTAGAGGTAATTATGATTTCCAGCTTAGTGACCATTGGAAAGGTCACTAATAACATCAAGGATCGCTTTATTCAGTAGGTCTTTTTAAAGGAGATGTGTCAAATCACATCCTTAGGGTATCAGTTGTGTAAACCACTGGATTTTACTTTGGAAATTCCCACCACAATTTGCATCCTAGCACTTGGTGTCTTGGGTAGGAAATGTTTGAGCAGACAGAGCTCTCATTGTTACCCCTCCAGAATGGCATAGGAAGCAGAGTACTATGGAATTAAGATGTGGCCTCATTTGTTCTCAACTGTTCCATCTTGTGCAGCTTGGGATGCTATCAGCTGAAAACTTGTCCATGGCCTTAATGTCACTCTTCAAAGGTCCTTTCACATTCTGGTCTCAGAATAAGGTCAACAAATGGAGCTAGGGACTCATTAACATTTGAACCCCATTCTTTAAAAAGGAGCCTTGAATGGAGGAGGAAGACATTTCAAGTATAGCTGATAACAGGTAAGCAGGTAAGTGACAGTGCCATTGATGTCCTGGGAGAGAATCAATTTTTAATTTGGGGGAAAGTCTCTAGGAAGAGAAATGTTTTGCAACTTTAATAGTAGGAAAGGTAAGAGCTTATGGTAGCTACCGATGACCTGTGTCTGAATAGTTTAAGTGTAACACACACACAAACACACAAACACGTACACACCACATCTATATGTGCATACATTCACTCCCATAGTCCTCCATCTTCTCTTGCAAGTGTCATTTCATTTGTTGACAGTATTAGAAGCACACAGCCTGGCAGCTGGGCCACTGTGATGGAGGCCAGCTGGCTCTTCCTCCTTGCTGTCTGTTAAGCTGGAGTGGCCCTATGAATAGCCAGGCTGTTGCCATTTATAACTGCTATTCAGGCATGGAAGAGTATGTACGGCTTATTAAAAAGAACAGTGAAGTCCTCCATGATTTTCCCCTTGGCCCCTTGCCCAATATCACCTCTCCCCCAGCCCATATTAGGCTACGATAGAAAAGGAAGCCATCTCCTCCAGGATGGCCCAAGAAGCTGCCCTGTGTTTTGTGACTGGGCTGTTTATCTCTCAACTCAATGTCTTCCTAGCAACCCCTCTGGAATAAGAATATTTATTAGTGTTACTGTCCAAATTTGTCTACAAATGAAACTGGGGTTCCTAGCTTTTCAGGATGTACTGAGCCAGAACAAGTTGATGTAAAGATGTCAACTTCTAGCTCATCCTGGGTTGGTGTGGACTGATAATCCAACTGTAAAGTATGTTGATGAAGAAAGTAAAGGCAGCTCCCTTCAATCATACCAGATGTCAGGAAGGTAGGAAGCAGTGTAGGACTCAAGCTTGGGTTAGTCTCCACTGCTTTCCTCTAATGGGCCATTAAACAGCTTGAAAAGTCAGTGATAACTGATAGGGCTTACGTCATTGTTCATACCTTCCTAGGATTTTTTTGAGACAGAATCCCACTTTGTATCCTAGGCTAGCTTTGAACTTGTGATCCTGCCTGAGCCTCTTCAGCATTGAAATGGGTAGGCATGCTCTACAGTACCCAGCTCAATACTATTTTAACCATGGCTCTAAGAATAGAGTATTGGGAATATTTGTATAAAATGTACAAGTACTGTCTTAGAACTGAAAGGGAATTTACTGGTCCTGTTTTCCATGTGAGAAAATAGTCTATGAAGTGAAGTGTTAACTCATGGTATTTGTTTTGCCACATTGGTCATTTACAAACATTTGATTCATACCACAATAGGATTTTTTTTTCCTATATAAAGGATGAGGTGAACTTCTTATGGCCCACAATGAAGAACTCAATCATCATTCCTACTATGAAGGCAACCTGGCTTGTCTTACAGAGAAGACACTCTCTGATCAAAGCCCTGAGATTTGGCATCTATACCCCTTTTTATATAAGGCTCATGCTTTATTCGAAGACAAAATAGATTTTATATCAGTTCCTTTCTGTTGCTTTGATAAAATGCCCTGACAAAAACAGTTTATGAGAGAAATAGTTGTGTGGTTTACAGTTCAAAGGGGCACAGCCCAGCACTGCAGGCAGGGAAGGCATGGTGGCAGGAGCATGAGTCTGCCTGGTAGGCAGGAAGCAGAAAGGCTACATTGTATCCATAGACAAGAAGCAGAGAGAGAAAAGATAGGAAGTGGAATGAGCTTTTGAACACCAAGGCCTGCCTCCAGTGACATACTTCCTCCATCAAGTCTCTATTTTCCTAAAGGTTCCATAACCTTCCCAGAGAGAGCCGTGAGCTAATGAACAGGAATCCAAACACGTGAGCCCAGGGGTAGGATGGGATGGTTCATATTCAAACCACATCAGATCTTAAGGAAGTATCATCTCGAACCATCGTCACCTTGAACTTAAGCATGCTCCAACACATACCTACCCTCTGAAGAACAATCACACCTGGTCCAGGTAAGCTCTGGGCCAACCTCATTCCGCCTCTGGGTTCTTGGCCATGAGCTGCCATTTACCCTTGGCCCTCTGCCCTCTACAGGGACTTAGAGATGAGGAAGAACCACTACCAAGGATTACATCACATTAAACCCTGAGGCCTTTTCCCGGTCAGCCAGGACAGTGAGAGGCCTTTCCAAGTTCTGAGATTATTGTTTAGCAAGTTCAAGGAAGGGCTGCATACCTTCCTTATACTAAACTAGGGGCAGAGTATAGGCATATGGTATGCCTGTTATGTGCCAGGTACTCTACTGTGAAGGCAATTCCATCCAGTTTAATGTTCTAATTGTATGTTTGGGGATTTGGCTTTAGTATAGATGTTACAGGGGTTATAGAATCAAGAGTGTACATACAAGGCTTGGAACTGAAGAATGTAGGTTCATTTTGATGGCACCACCTTTGTGGTGATTTCTATTTTAGACACAAGGCAGTTGAAACTCTGAGATGCTTGGGGGTTGTCCCTATAGCTAGAGGACCAGAATGTTCAGTGTTTTCTTTTCATGTTTGAGCTCTACATTTGTTAACATGCCGTACTGTCCTTTTATTAATTAGTGCCTTGGTCCTTACTTATTTTATGTCTATGAGTGTATATTCTAGGTGATTCTTCAGTCCCAAAGGTCTGGGCCTCTATGTGACCTTTTAGTCTTACTCTACAAGGATCCCTGGAACTCATTATATATAGTAATTCTTAGTGACAGGGGAGAGGAAAGAGATAGGGAGAAATATTCAGAGATTAAAACCTGGCATTTCCCCCTTTCCAAAACTTTAAATCATGGGGCAAGAATTTCATGAGATCAGAAACAAAATATATTTTAATTCAGTTATGTAATTAAAGGTGCAAGATCTAGTGTCCTCTTCAGTTGTATTTTCACAAGGGAAATGGTTTATTAAAGGTTGAGGGTGCTGGAGATGATGTTAGGTAGAGAGGGAAAGTCATAGCAATGGTGGATTGAAGGTGCTTAAACTCATAGTGGCAGTGGGGTTCATTGGGAGTTACAGTGGAAGCTTAAAGTGTAGCAATGCTAGTAGACAGCAGGAGCTAGAAATAATGCTAGAAGAGCAAGCAGATGGAAATGGTGCAAGAAGAAGAGCATTAGTAGAAATGGTAGAAGTAAAAGTGAGAAAAGAGGTGGAGGTGAAGGAAGGGAGGTAGATGAGTGATATGATAGAGTAGAGGAGACACTGGAAGAAGAAACACTGATCAGGGAGTAAATGGAGGAGTCATGGAGGAGAAATGATGGTCAAGGTGGTGCTGGTAGAGGAGATGGGGGAAGATGTGTAATGAACTGGTGATGGAGGTTGTTTAGAAGAGATGGCGGTACAGCAATGGTTGTAGTGAAAGCAGCAGCTAACATATGCTTTGAGGGGCTGTTATGGGCATGATCACACTAAATCTCCCCAGAAGCCCTTGAGGTTGTGGAGTCTTCCCTGAAGTCATGTAGCTGCTCATCTGCAGAAATTCTAGAGCCGGTATCCTTAACCTTAAGGCCAAGCCACCTCCTTGATGTGGGAATACCAGATCTAAAACCGGGAATAAAACTGACTTGGCAAAGACATTTTATTTTGGGAAAACCATTTGTCAAGATTGACAGGCTCTGGACATGAGGTTTCTTTGGAGAGTGATGGAAATATTCTAAAATTAGAACATGGTGAGGGTTGTACTCTCTGTCTTGATACCAACACCCACTGGATTGTACACGTACAACAGAGGAAGCATACGCTATGTAACATCTCAGTGTAGATGTTTGAAACTATGAAACATCGTCAAACTCTACTATGAATAACTGAATTGATATCTGTATGTCTAACACAGCAGAACGGGTGCTAAAGTTAAGCCACTGAAAATTGCTTTTGCTGATGCTGTCAAAAATAGCCTCCTTTGGAGGTAGTTATGTTGAAGAAATGCCAAATGTTGAGTACTAGGGCTGTTCTGTGCCTTTAAGATGTTATAATAGTTAGGTTAGTAGATAGATCTAAGTGAGAACTTGAGCACACATGCATGTACACACCCACACATCTTAACACATATCTATTCATATATACACATATATTCATAGATAAGACACATTTTTTGAAGTCTAGCCAGAAATGGCCCAAACATTTTCATGTTAGACTCAGCAGCTTATATAAATAGAATTATGAGCAAAAAGTGTAATCCACACCATTACAGATTAAAAAGTAGTGCCCTCCCTCCTTGATAGAGACAGCTGGCATGCTGAGCTTTACTTCTCTCCTGTGGGCTCTTGGAAACTATTCTGGCCCAGACTTCATGCCCGGTTGATGTCAGTCTTTGCTCTCCTTTCCTTTGCCTTTACATAGTTATAAAGTGTGTGTCATCTAAATAATCAGGGCCATGTGGGACAAAAGCATGGCTCCAGATCATTGTGGTGAGCATTGTAGCCATTGAGGCAACTGATTCTGTACATCTTACCAGAAGAGGAATTAGAGCGCCATTACTGCAGCTTTCACCAAGTTGTCTGTTACTGTAGGGAAAGTAGATACAGTGATTGTAGGATGACAGCTAGTGCATAGGTGACAGTCAGTACACAGCAGGTACTGGCCTTTCCTTTGAGCTGGGCCCTACATCCACCTCTGCTACTTGCCCTTCTTCCCCAAGTCACTTCCCCGTGCTTTAAAACACTGGGTTCTGATCAGTAGATTGGAAGAATAGTAGAATAGTAGAATGGCAGAAACTGTCTGTTCACTAGGCTAGGGTCTCAGCAGTGTGCTGGGGACAGAAGGAAGAGAGTTGCTGGGAGTAACTGAGAATAGTCAGGAGACCAGCAGCTGAGCGCCAGCCTTTGGCCAGCAAGAATTCCAAAGGGGCCTTCACACAGCACACTAATATATGGCTTATGAAACCTGAGACCATCAAGCCTCCTCCCAGCTTTTGTTTCTCCTTGGCTTACCTTGCTCCACTGGCCACCATTTTGTGAAGCTAAAGGTTCAGGGATCTAATGGTGCAGCCCAGGCAGTCTTGATGTCCTAACCCAGAGTCAGAGTGGAGCTGACCATCTTCACTGTCCTTTTTCACCGATTTCAGGCTTTTGCATGAGTCCCGCTCCACCATTTAGTGTAGTCTCCCAGATTGGGCCACCCAAGAGAAGGTGGGCATTTCTTGTTCCTTTTTCATGAAGACTAGTTTGTATTTGGATGTCCTTAGCTGGTCAGATTTTTACTAAGTATTTCCAAAAACCACATGAATCTGACAGGGTCCAGCATTAATTAAGAAACCCTGTAGAGCTTCAGGTAAAGAAATTCTGAAACACACTCCCAACCCTCCCATCTTTTTCTGGAGGCAGACAGCATAGTAATTAAGAAGGATAGCCTAAAAAGTATTTACTGTTAGCCTGTCCGTCAAAGAAGAATCCCAGCTTTCCTCTCAAGCTCCTGCTCAGGGCTTCCAGTTAGGCAGACTGTGCCCACAGGCCACCCTCTCTCTCCCTTGCCCAGTTCTATCTTGGTGGAGGCCAGGAGTACAAGAAGCAGACATACAGATAAACAGAAACTAACCTGAAGAGGAAACCTTTAGTCTGGCCTCACTGTTCATTCCCTTGCTCCTGGCAGTGTGCACTGTTTGCCTCAGAATGGCGGGCAGACATTTGCTCTTGACCTTGTGGGTGTCAATGCCACACTCAGTAGGTAACTTTACTCCTCTGTCTTTGGGGGTTTGATTTCATTTTACAAATGCCATAATTTTAAATACACAGGTTTACTGTTTCTAATTGAAAAACCTGAAATATGAACTGTAAAAAAAATGAGACCACAATTGGAAAATCTGCACCCTGCCACTGTATACAATTAATAAAAGTACAGCATATGTTTACTATGAGGAAAAAGTGTATCTGACACATAACTAAATTCGTGTTTTGACTTGAATTGTATCACTAAGATCTATCTATCTGGCCATACATACTTCAAAATATTTTTTAATGTCTCAGGCATTTCAGCTAAGGCTCACTGTCCTTGAGTTAAGTTTTCGTGACTTCTCATGGAAACAGAATTTTGAATTTTAAAAGATGTCTTTTTTCATCTGGGATTTTACAAACACATGCAATTCTTAGTGAGATTTCATGATTACCTCACATTTAAACAGTTGCTTGAGACATCATGAGTGTTGCCAGATGAAATAGAAAATGCCCCAGGACGCTATAGATAACTTACAGTTTACAGTAAGTACATGTAGTATTTGGTTACATACTTATACCAAATAATTTTCTGTCTGAACCACAGATTTAACTGGGCATGCTGTATTTCTAAATCTACTTTATACTATTTGCCTTAGTTCTGTCTGCAAGCCACTTGTCTTTTAAGTAGTTGCGTCCACGTAGCGCAGTATGCTTATGATTTCTGAGGTTTCTCAGGGGAAGTGCTGTGCTGCGTACATGAGAGGGTCTCAGACCTGAGTGCTCAAATGATGTAGCCAGGTGCTGTCAGACAGGGCCATGTCTGTGGTGAGGGGATATATTTAAGTACAACTGTATCAGATCTGGGCCGCTAGAACCCAGTCTCTTCAGCTCCTGGAAGTGATGGGTTTGTATATCTTCGTATATGCTTCCCAGTGTTCTTGTGAACTACTTCCAAGGTAGTGGTCCGATAGCAGTATTTCCATTAGTGATACTACTCATCCAAGGATGTATTTCAGATGAGACATTTTAGCATTTCAAGTAAATATTAAAATTAAAGCCATGCTATGGATACATTTTGAGAAATGTATTCTTTGGCAACTTTATCATAACACAAACATCCTAGAGTGTAGTTATGCAAAGCTAACTGCTTGAGGTCCCTGCATACCTGGGTTGTATAGTATAGCCACTGTCAGACATACAACCTGTATGAATGAAGCTATGTGCTCTATGACTTTTTTCTAAATCTGTATTAAATCTTTCCTGGCTCAGAAATCTGCTTGGAAGAAAATGACTAAGATGTTCATGTAAAATAAGTGAGAAAGGAAATACTGTGCTGATGATAAAACCTGTTGGCAGGCTGTGTGAATGGAAAATGCAGGCTGTCAGCCCAAAAACAGACAGATGTGCTGAACTGATGAGTAGGGAGTGGAGAAGGATGTGTGTGTGTGTGTGTGTGTGTGTGTGTGTGTGTGTGTGTGTTTTGTGTGTGGGTGTGCAAGTGCAAGCAAGACTTAATATGTGCATGGCAACCTAGTTTGTAAGTGATTTGTTGCCCGAAAGCTCTTGTTAAGAGTTTGCTCTTCTAGGTGGCACCATTGGAAGGTGGTGGAACCTTCCGGAGGTCATGCTTAGGGAGAGATGATGGGGACCTGCCCTTCAGGGGAGCTGCTTCTTTGTCTCTGGCTCTCTTTTTCCACTTTCTTGAAAGTCTTGACTGTGAGGTGATCAGGTCACCATGGACTCCCTGCTGTTTCCACCTGGCATCTCTAGGTGTCCAGAAGCCATAAGGCCAACCAGTTGTGGACAGAACCTTTAAAATGGAGTCAAATTAAACCTTTTCTCATGATAAGTGTTATCTTGGTTGTTTGATACAGTATTGGAAAACTAGCAAATGCAAATTGGTTGGGTGATATCTATGAAATCTCTCTCTTCCTACGGATCACCAAAATAAATATCAGATATATACAAGAGTAGTTCATCGAGTCAGAAAGAAACTTAAAGTAAAATTCAAGAGGACCTAATTTTTTTTTTTCTCAATAGAAAGAAAAAACAATTCTAAAGATGAAAGCAAATGGTCAGTCTGTGAAATTGCACCCCAGCCTAAGCAAGAACTCAAGCGTACCATGCTTACTTTAAGATACATTACTGAGATATGTTCAGTGAGTTTAATAGAGTGGCAAACTTCATATTTAAAACATAAGTTCTGCTCTAGTTCAATGAAGAAATATGTGTAAGCAAAGATCAAAGAGTAACTTACAGAGATTTAGGAAAATGAGGGCAGTATGACTTCTCTGTTTTTCATCCCCTTTCCTATTCATATTGTTGGAGTTGCTACAGTCCTATAAGCAACTTGATACCTGTGGTCAAGTCCCAAGAAACTCAGAAACCCTTGCAGTGCTCCATTTTCTGTTATGAGTAATGACTTCCTGCCAATTGGATAAATAATGATGGGTTTTGTGTTTGTTCATAGTCCATAGGATTACAGACTGAAGCGTTTCTGCCGCCTAATCATTTCAAAAGCCACCTGTATATTCTAAAATATTCTTGGACACTAACAGAATCTCATGCTATAGCAGCTTGGCATACTGGGAACAATAGATAGGTACAAGGTTGCTATTAATTACTTGTAGGTGATCTTCCCTCAATCAATGATTGTTTTGCTTAATAAGGTTTTGACATTATCATTGTGTAAAAGCAATATGCATTCAGCACAGTTTGAATTTTAAATTTGGATCATTTCCTGGACTAATGTTGTGTTGTATGGTGCTGTCTTGCTATGCTGGGTAGTGGATATGAGCCTCTGGGTCAAGAGAAACAAGAAGTCCTCTGTAGTGCTCCATGTCTCATGTGCAATGTAGAGTCGGTTGGATATGTTCAGTGCACTTTTCACCTCAGATACTGTTCGTTTGTGTTGAATCTATTTGAATATGATCCCACTGCAATCAAAATGGAATCTGTGCCCTGCTTGTGACTATATATTAATTAGACTTAAATGAACATTCTGTGCTTTGGCACAGTTCAAAACCTTTCTAATTACAGAAGTGGTACATGTGTTTTCAAAATGTTCACAGATTTTACAGAGTTATAAGAGATTGTTGACATCTGACTACCAAGAGTTAATCACTGCTCTTTTTTTGTAAGCATACAGATATGAAGTAGCATATTTCTACCCATATTTTCACATTTCTGTCACCATCTTGAGGTGTTTCTATGAAAATACTTCTTTAGAATTCTATATGTTCTGTTTTAATTTTTGCCTAAGATGTTGCCCTCACTCAGCCACTAAGTTCCCTGTCCTGCACAAAGAGCTCCTTATGATCCCTCTCCAGATGTTTCTGGCCCAGGAAGGCCAGTGTTGGGTACTAGCAGTTCTAGAAAGAGTGTGTGCTCCACAGAGTGTTGATTATTGACATTCATTGCCTGAACTGAGCAGTCGACAGCTGTCCTTTTTAATTACTCTTCTGGGAATTCTAAAACAGCTTCTAACTCCCTTGACAACAGATTACAATTTGCCACGATTGGTTTGCCTTCCATAGCACTTTTTCAACTGTCACTTAAAACTATATATTTAAAGAAGAAGAAGAAATTGGAAGGGGAAAAAGGACTGAGCACGAGGAGCCAGGCAGATGTGATGCCTCCCTTCACTCTGTTTCTTTTTTTTTTTTTTTTTAGGACAAAGTGGGGCAGTCAACGTCCAAATCCGAAAACCTAGCTAAGTCTGGGTTTTCGCCACAACCAAGAAGCCAACCAGGTAAGAACAGACTAACTTTGCAACTACTCGAAAACTTCATAGTTATCTTTGGTATGTATCCATGAGATTCCAGGATCCCCTATAGATAAAAAAAATATATATATGAAGGTGACTGAATCTTTATTACAAAGTGTACTAAACCCAAAACCTGTGCTCATCCTCCCGTGCACTGCACATCACTGCGACAATGCTTATCTTTCCTGATAAAGTATGACGTTGTTGGAACACCTGTCACACTGTGTTGTTTAAGGAGGCAGTGACACAGAAAGAAACCTGTGTGTTTAATACGATTGGAATTTTTCCAAGTGTTTCTGATCTGTGCTTGGTTGAACCTGTAATTGTAAATCCTAGGGATACAGAAACCCAGTTGTATATTCCTGGCATTAATAGAGTAAAACTCTAGCATCTTCATTTTCTCTTAAATTCAAAAGATCTAACATACGTAGAACTATATATTTTCTTTTTTTAAGACTTATTTACTACATATATAAACATTTATATATAATATATAATATATAACATATAATATATATATATATATATATTATATATATATATATATATATGAGTGTTCTATTTGTATGCCTTCATAACAGAAGAGGGCATCAGATCCCATTGTAGATGGTCATGAGCTACCATGTGGTTGCTGAGAATTGAACTCAGGATCCCTGGAAGAACAGGCACTGCTCTTAACCACTGAGCCATCTCTCCAGCCCTATATATTTTCTCTGAATGAGCAAACTTCATTGAGTCAAAGGTTAAATTCTATTTTGTGTGAGTTATCTGGGATTCAGCTCTCACTGGATTCTGCATAAAGACAACTTGCCATTGCCTATTGAAGTCCCTCTCCAGGAGATCCTCTCTTTTACTTTCGGGTCCTTTTACCCTGGGAACTGCTGAGTTTTCTATCGAGTAACTCCACAGCAAAATCCAGTGCATTTGGGCCTTTTCGTGTTTTCAGCTATGCTAGTTTTGCATGTATATACTATTTGGATGAGAGATATAGTCTCTCTTCCTTTTTTTCATTCCTTCTATACTGTTGGATTTTTAAGAGCATCACTGTGCAGAGGAAGGAAATGTCTCTAAATGAATATGAAATTAATTTGCTAAATTAGATCTAATAAATGGAAACTTTCATCAAGAATAAAGAATCTGATCCTGTCATGAAACTGGAGGAATGGGCACATGGCCCATTGTTGGGCTGCTGGTAAGTGTAAGTCCAAGAAGTCACAGAGTTTTGAGCTGGTAGGAGTTAAAGTAATCATATATTTTTAATTGTTTCTTGAAAAAGAAAATGACATTTAGCAAAAAATAAATGCTGAGGTATACCATGTAATCAAATAAGTGTTTTCTCAAGCATTAGGCAGCTCATAAAAGAGGCATTGTCTGTGGTAGACAACACAGGTTCATACTTCAGAACATTTTCAAATAATAAGTATAGTATGTTTGATATAAGATATAGATATAAGATATAAATATAATATAAATAAAAGAGGACATGTTTGTTAGGACAGGTTTGAATTTTAACTCAGGACAGCCTACCACTGACAAATGATCTCATTGAAGTTGAGATATTCCAGGCCTTATCTGGAATTCTCAAGAGCTCCTCTCTTATCCTTCGTCCATTCTGCCTTTATACATTCTACTCTCAACTACTCATAGACAGTAGGTAGAGTTGGCTTCCTGTGAGTTCTTGCTTCTCTTACGGGGTAGCAGCCAGTGAACTCCGATGTGTCATAGCACCTGAAAGGGATTCAAAGGGAAAGGATCATGTTTTCATATGAAATTCAACTGCCTATTTCCCTCAGACTTGTAGCCTTTAAGCACACCTGTGACATTGGCTTCCCTTAGTCCTCCTCTTCACATAGCATGTAAAACCAGAAAAACCAAAGAGAACCAAAGAAAGGCCTGGTAGTGTAGCCACAGAACCAACAAGAACAAATAGAGATTAGTCCAAAGTAATGAAGCCAATGAAGGTCTAAAGGGAAGAAATAGATGTTCTAACATACAAGGAGACTGATAACCACTTTGGGCACAACAAATGTCAGATAATTTGATTTAGTTTCAAAGGACTGAGAGAAAGGTAACTGTCTAGAATTTTATACCAACGTATCCTTTCTTGTAGGGCACAATGAAACTTTTCCAAGCAATTCTTTAGAAAACAAGTTACTGGCAAGCTTTGTTGAAAGGATTCATGAAGGGAAACATAAGTGAGTGGTAGAGCCCTTGCTAATCAGGCACATTCCCTGGGTTTGATTTCTCCTATTGAAAAAGGTTATCAAAAGTGCTACTTCAGGAAAGGGGAATAGGAGTATTGAGGGGAACATGGCAAGCAGGAAACAATGCAGTGGAGAGAGGGTAGTGTGGTATTGTTAGTGCAATGCCATGCAAATGGTTGAAACAGGGCAAAGTGAGTACCATGTACTCAGATTTTGGAAGTCTTTAATGAGTATGAGTCATACCTGAAGGAGAATCTAGTTAGGAGAAATAAAATGAGGAATGACTTGTGAAAAGGTAAACTTGATTATGCATTTGAAAATATTAAATGCAGCTAAAAGTTGATTATACTTACTAAAAGAACATATATATTTATAGTTCCTAAGCAAAAAAGAAATGTGAGAATATTTTTTTCTTAAAAAATCAACACCATATAGAAAAAGAAGAAAAAAATAAGACAGTAACAGAAAAATGAAGTCATACAGAACATACAAGATAGCAGGGTAAATCCAAGCATATCCATAACAGTATTCACAGACTCACATTCAAGATTCACCCTTCAGATGATCTAGATTCTTCTCTAAACCTGTGTAACTTTTTTGAAAAGTTGACCATATATGGAAAGTTGCAGTAAATTTTAAGCAATCCATTTCATGAAAGCCTCGTTCTTTGACCTACTATGATTAAATCAAATGTCAAAACAAAGCACGTAACATATTTGTAGAAACTTTAAAACCCTTATTTTGCTCATGGCCTACACAAGAAATCATGCTGGAAATGCCAGTTATTTAGAATGGAGTGAACATGAGGGTACAGCAGTGAGAAAGTGTGTCTACACACTGCTCAAGTGTTGTGTAGAACCTAACTTCTATGTTCCAAAGAAAAGGATTACTGAAGCTAGAAAAGCATATATAGAATAAGTCTGAGCAATTTCAAAGAAAACAATTACAAAAGTTAAAATAGGAACTCATTGAAATAAAAATAGATCAATAGACAATGAAAGCAAAGCTAGTCTTTTGTGTTAACAAATAATTAGAAAGTTATATCACAGCACACAGACTTGTTTGAAAGCAAACCATATTAGTAGCAGCTTAGAGTTTTAGAAGAAAATTTTGAGCCATGAATGTGAAAATATAGATAAATGATTGCAACCATCTAAAAGCATATGTGCTCTTGAAATAGACAATTCTTTGTGTATGTGTGGTGTTGGATAGTGGATCCCTATGGCCCCAGGCATACTAGGCAAGTGCTCTGCCACTGAGCTGAAACCTAACACCAGAAACAGAGAACTCTTAAATAGCTCTAGAGGAACAGGAACCAGTGATCAAGACTCTTCCTTCAATAATACCTAAAGAGTTTGCAGATAAATATTACAAAATTTTGAAGGAACACATATTGTCTGTCTATACAGACTGTTTCAGAGAGATATAGGCACAAGAACTCTCCTACTCGGAGCATATTTATAAGTATACTTGAAATAGTACTGGAAGCCACAATTATAGGCCTGTTTCACATTTTAGCACTCTTTAAAATCTAAATAACTCACTAATTAATCAAATTCTTTAGTTTAGTCTTTAGAAGTATTACACTCAAGTTGGGGCTAACTACTCAAGGTGGTTTATTGTCATAACTTAGGGATGGATATAGAGAACATGTTACAATATTAAAGAAAAAATGAAAGAAGTCTGTCCTTTATTTGAATAACAGGAATAAACTAGAAGTGAGTGTCTTCACACTTTCAGGTTAAGACATTCTGTAACTACAGAACAGTGCATGTATATGTGCATTTCTGTATAAATAAGCCAAATGATACAAGACACTAAATGGTACTTCAGCCCCCTCTCCGATGGTTGGGGCAAGAATGCATGTAACATGCATCGTAATATTTTCTTCTGTCAAAAAAGCAAGAGAGAGAGAGAGAGAGAGAGAGAGAGAGAGAGAGAGAGAGAGAGACATACTTTAGTTCTTATGAATAGAAAAGACAATGTCATATAGATAGGCAGCAAAGAGTCTGTACAGGCAGTTTGTAGAAACATCAAGCGTGCTGTCTTCCTTCTGACTCTGGACACTCATTTCACACAAAAACTAAGGAAACCAACTGAGTGGAATCAAGGAAGCCGATGCTCTGAGGGAGGTTTCGGGGAATACAAGGTCACAGTCCCTCTTTCAAGTGTGTCCAAGTGCAATGTTCATCTTCCCTCTTGGCACACATACAGCACTTGAGAGTCTGTGGCGAGCAGTCCTGGGGTGTACAGCTCTCTGGCAGCATGGTACAGAAGCTGTTCTCTTCCTGGGAGAAAGTGGATCAGTTTGTCTCCAGGCAAGCACGAACCCCCACAGGAGCCTTCAGGGTGCCTTCTTAGTGCTTTCCCCAAACTTCCATCCTCTTGTCCCCACATTCCACACCCAGAACCACATTCAGTATATGAGGTTCTTGGGATATTTGGCTGACTAGGACCAAGACACTATGTTTTTCCTTCTTGCTTCCTTAATTTCTGATACCAACTGTAGGATTAAAAATTTGTGGGACCCAGAGTTGTCAGTTCCGTACAAGGGACCTAATGTATAGAATAAAAGATTAGCTGTGCCTTTCCTTGACCTCTTACTTCTCTCTGGCAAAGAGGATTTGTCGTTCCTGTTTGGTTATCTCATTCCTAACATAAGCTGCTTATTTTTATGTAGCAGTTGCTAAAAACACTCCATGTATTTCTTAGCTGCACCAACAGAAAGGGCCACAGTTTACTTCTAAAATGGCTCATATTCTAATACTTAAAACTATTCTAACAATTTCTAAGAAAAACCTCTTTCTTATGGAAAAATGTATAAAATTAAATTTATCATTCTAGCCATGTTGAGTGTATAATTCAGTGTTGTACAACCATCATCAATATCTATTTCCAAGACTTTCTTAGCACTCCAGCAGAAACTCTGAGTCAATTAAGCAATAAATCCTCCTTCCTCTTAAAACATCTAGTTTATGTGCTCTCTAGTTCATGTGCTGACTTTCTGAAGCTTAAGGTTTGTCTATGTTAGCTTATTTTATAGCCTCATATATTTTATTACTAAATAATATTCTGGTATGTTGACCTCCATTCTTCTGTAGAGAGATGATTATTTAATTTGCTTCCACCTTTGACTCTTGTGTCCATTAGCATGTGAATGTCTAAATCTCTAGATTTCAAGTCTCATGGGCATACATATACTTAAGGGTGGAATTGCCAGAATTATCCTCGCTTCTTTTCTAATGCCTAACACTTTTGTTAGAGTCAGGATGTTAAAAAGTGGGAGACTCATCTCTAGTTCTTTTCCCACCAAATTTCTAGTGTCTACATTCCTTCTGAATTATGAAAAATTAAATAGTTCTTGCCATACCAGATAATGACACTTGTGCATCATGGTGACTGTGCTAGTATCAGATAGCATGAGGAATTATAAAGTCTTAGCTTTGACATGATTTCTTGGCTGTCTTCTACTTGTATGTTTCTGTGACTTCTCTGTTCTAACAAATAAGTTCTAGAAGCTAGTGAGAACTTGTGATTCATGTCTCAGGTCATCAGACCCATCTCGCAGTCCTATGAGGTACAATTGTTACTAGGGCCATACTTATAGGAAGGGAACAGGCCAGACTTAGGAGCAATGTCCAGACCACACCATTTGTGAGTGCCTGAGTTAGACTTGAACCCAGGCTGGTAAGCTCCATTCTCTGAACCTTCTGTCCCTCTGTTCTTTCTGGCCTCCATGTTGGAACTTGTTCCTTATCTGAGTCCACTACTGTTTGCCATCCTTTTTTATTCTTGGTATTTTTCTGTGGCTCACAGTAAGATTTTGACCATGGGCTTCTTCAAAGCATCAAAGAAGATGCCTCCATCCCTACTGTCATCTCTGCACAGTGAACAATGGCATCCCCATAACTGTGCCACTCCCCTCATTCCCACTTTTAAGATCATTTATCTTCATAGGGAAGATGGGGACAAACAGGCAATGAGGAGTTTGCCTTTGTCTTCGATTAGTGTCATGCAAGCAGCCAAACTCTTCCTCCTGGTCCCTATTTGGAGCAAAACTGAAAAAAAAAAGTTGTCATCCTTTGCCATTTCTCAAGTTTTAGCTATTCTTGGCCTTGCTCTGCCAGTTCACACCACTCTTTTGCCTAGTCAGTCAGAGCAGGAAGCCGGCTGATCAAAGTGAGCTGAAGCTATAAACCCCTAAAGCCCCAGTGATGAGATTCCTCCAGTAAGGCTGCACCTCCCAAAGGTTCTGTTACTCTCCAAATGGTATAACCATCTGGGGACCATGTAGGAGGCATTTCTCTTTTAAATGACCATAGTTTATTTGTTAGTCTCCATTGGGGTAATTGAATGACTCGGCCCCATTTCTTGACCTGGAAAAAAGAAGTAGAAATGATGACTTGACTGGTTTGGTAGAAATATTAGAAATAGCTAGAAAAATAGCCTGACCTGTGACATGTGCCACATAGACATGGAATCTTGTAGGCACTGAGAAAATGACAGCTCAGTTTTGTCCTTGTCATTACTAATTGCAAGCTTTCAGAGAAGGGCAGAAATAAAAAAGTAACATTTTTCCCTATCTGCATCTAATTTATGAGGTCTACATGGAACTTGGTCTATCAGGATACATGTCTGTCACACTCTGACTCAGAGAGCCTTTGCTACTGAATCCCTCCTTTAAGAACATGCTGCTTAGGGTCATGTATTTATTTTTCATAACATAAAAACTATTATGAAAAGAGCAAGCATTCACTTAGTGACTGTCATAATCCCTTCAGACTGCTAAAAGCCAGTCCCACAGCTTAGGTGGTATATAGGTAACAGAGGTGGACTGCACTCACCTCTACAGACTAGAAGTCCAAGATGGAGGCCTCTGCAGATGCAGCACCTTTCTCATTGCTGCCGTCTGGCTGTGTTTGCAGCTTGTTGGAGGGGCAAATGTGCCTAATTCTATTTCTAACACAAAACCCTCCTGACCCGATCACTTACCAGAAGTCCCACCCACCAGCACCATGGAAGTTGGCTCTAGTACCTAGAGTTTCAAGACCTACAAATATTCAGACTTTAGCAGGAACTCAGTTCTACTATTCCCTGAGCCCAGCCCTAGAAAGTGCGATTCATACCTCCAGGTACATTCCAAGAACATGTTTTCACCCACAGAATCCCAAGTAGTCCTGCACTTAGGGCGTATTAGGAGATAGCTCTGGGTATTCCATTCTACCCAACCCTGGTCTTAACCTGCTGTGCTGGTGCCACTGCAGTCTAGTCTTTGTCCTGGAAGCCAGCTTTTGTCTCCTGGGCTTTTTGGTTCTGGGCTCTCCTGGGATGGCTTTCAGCCTCTGATGCCTTAGCACCGAGGCTCTTCTGAGAGCCAAGTGCCCTTTCTACAACTGCCTGGCCTGTAAACAGAGGTGGCGTCAACTTCTCTCTCTTAAGCACTGAGCAGACCCATGCTGAGAGGAGTGCTGGCCTCTGGAGTGTGTTTATAGATTAAGAACTTCACTCTGCCAAGAATCCCTTCATCTGAGGATACAAGCCTGCTGTACCTTCCCACTTCCCCCTAAGCTGAAACCAAAAAAACATCCCTTCTTGAGCCGACCCCTTTCAGTCAGGAGTCCATGCTCACATTCCTACAAGACATACTACTCCCTGACAGGTGTCACTTAAACTGGAGCAGGTTTTAACTTTATAGATGGAATTACTTTTCCAAAAGTTGTTTAAAAAAAGAAACAATTTTCATATTCTTCCCTGCTACTTTATATTTAGCACTCTAACCCTTTTCCAATGCTTGTTGGGTAAGTCTTCATTATGTTTGGTGGCAGGGTTTTCTTTTTTTTTAACTGACATAAGTATTACACATATTTATAGGTACTATGTGATATTTTAGTACATGTATACATTGTATAATATTCAAGTCAGGATAAACATTCTTTTCAAATAATTACTCTTTGTGGTAAACATTTAAAAATACAAAATGCTTTATGAATAGTATAGAGACATGGAGCTTGTCTATTTTATTAACATCTGTGTCCCAGTACCTTAAATGAGGTTGGATAGGTAGTTTGTACTCACTTAAATATGTGTTGAATGAGGCAGCATTAGATAGGTGAATAGATTTTTGAATTTATGGAGTTAAGTTCTTGAGTGTACAGTGTTTCTATTTAATATGATGATAAACCTTAGTGTCACATTTGGTTTTAAAACATTGACTCTTTGAGAGCCCAATACCCATGAGTGACAGGCTTTTGGACCATAACCTTGAGTTTCCTTTTTGGAGTCCAGTGTTCTTAGACTAATATTTTCGGGTTGATGGAAAATGGGAACCTTCTAAAGTGACAAGTTATTTATGTAGTTTCTTGTAGCCAGGCTTCTTCTGATTTATGATGTAATAGAAAAAGTAGGAATTGAAATTAGAAGGGTGAAGAGAAACAGTTTAAATTGGTAAAGAAGACTTGAAAGATACAGTCTATCTTTGGTCCTTTTGGAATGTTATTTTGTAGATTACGCACACATTCAAGGTATCTTCTAAAAGTAAAAATAGAAATTGCATGACTGTATCTGTGCTTTTAAAATGTAATTTGCAGTTCAGGTCTTTGGTTCTCATTTGGCAGGCTGAAACATTTCAGTAGTGGAAAATTCCTTTTCTGTGTTGTACGGGTCTTTGGTGTAGACTCCAAGTCACCTTAAAGAACTGGGAAGGAGACTTAGTAACGTCCAGGTGCTTCCTTGAACACTGTGGGAGGATACTGTAAAACCCAAGGAAGGACACTTTACTATGGGACACTTACTGAACACTGGATGCCAGTTCTTTAGTTTTAATGAATGGAATCATTGAGTAAAATAAGTAGCTTTCCTTATTTTTAAATGGAATTATTGTACAGTTCCCTGAAACATAGTTTTAAAAATAAATCTCATAGAAACCAAAGTACAAACCAATTAATCATTTTTTTTTACTGTTTTGTTGCTGTTGTTGTTGTTGTTTTTAGAAAATGGAGATAGTTTATAGTTGCACAGCCACCAAGATATCTAGCTTCAACTTTGATTTGTCCTAGACTTTAGCCTATGGGACTAGCTGCCCCCAGGGTATTGTGGGCCCCCAAGTGTCTGTAAGAGTAGACAAACTTTCTGTTTATTGTAGTTCTATTTATTGAGGCTCTATTGGCTATAGAGCTTTGCACACACCTTTATAATGTGACCATGTTGAACAACTGCTTCCTGCCACTATCCTGAGTAGTGACCCAACATTATTTTTATAGTGAAGATTCACTTTTCTGAGGAAGAGGACCCCATACTAACTGTAACTTATTTAAGAAACAGACAGCATTTCTGTGCCCCCTTAACAAGTCAGTGCTCTCAGTACAACCTGGAGAGGCTCCCCCACAAAGACAGTCGCAGACTCCCTTCAGCATCCTTACTATTTGCTGAGACTTCTTTGCCTTAGGGTTTTTCCTGTTCCTGTTTTGTCTCCTGACTCAGGTATCTCCTTCTTTACTTTAAATTGATTTTCTCAAGGATGCCCCATGACATTTCTCCCTGGCCACACTGGTGTCACCACTGTGCACCTGAGGCCATTCTGAAGTCTGACTTGCATGAGTCCAGCCCTGTGATGGCCATCATGGGCAACATCCCTGCCTGTCTTGCCTCAATCTAGTCATGGAATAAGGCATGTTTGAGTGGGCAATGCTGGGCAAGTTGAGGAAAAAAAGTAGGGAAAGTGGCTCTCGGTTGGGGATAAAGTGATTCTTAGAGGTTTGCTCCTCTCAAGGATTAAGTGCACAGGGGCTAGTATCAAAAACCTCCAGAACAGGTGAGCTCTGGACTATGAACATAAGGCTAGAGCAGGCTTCTATGTATGAAGTCTGAGCATGGAACATTGCTTCATTCTGGCAGAGGCCTACCCAAGTAAAGCAGTAAGACTGGGATTTTAATTGGCCATGTTTGAAGATATCTAAAAGTCTAAAGTTTAAAATTGCTTTATTTTTTCAGTTTTTTTTAATGTAGAAATAGTTAGAGCCATGTGTGGTCATACATGCTTGTATTCCAAACACTTGGGATACTGAAATAGATAGCCAGACCATGTCTCAAAAAAACAAAGCAAAAGTAGTCATATTGGTGTGTAGTCAGTACTAGGGTCTAGCCACAGAACTCTTCTCCAGGTGCAACTCTGAACTCACAAATACCAACTCTTACTCTCTGGCCCTAGACTCTAGCCACCTCAAACACTGTCTTCATTTTCTTTCTGGATATGTAGTGTTTTTCATTTTTACACATAGACTTCAACATCTCACAGAAACTAAAAGCTACAGATACTTGTGTTTCAAGTGCAAATGGTGTTGGGTTTGCATACAACATAGGAACACTTCTTCATATATGTTACTACTTAATTATTTATAACACCTAAATCTATAGAACTAATATAGGCTATACTGCATTGCTTTAGAAGGGTGGCAAAAATCATCTGCTAATATTTAATATAGATATATAGATATTGTTCCCCCAAATATTTTTACTCTGTGATTGCTTGAATCCATGGATATATGAAATCTTAAAAGGACACAAATAATACTTTCATTTACTTTTTAAAAAAATTAACTATAGAAAAGCTAGAGTGGATCTTAACATCTTTCATCTAGTTATTAAATATGCTTAATAATAAAATATTAGTGAATTATCACTTCTCATTGTAACATTTCTTACATATTTAATTGATTGATTTCTAAGTCATTGTTTTTAGCTTCAAGTGTATTTTGAAAAAATGTTGATATTCATTTCTGTCTTTAAGCCTTTTTAGCAATTACCACAAAATGACAAATCAGAAAACACAAATAAAGTAGCATATATACTGATTTGTAATTGAGTTTTTAAAAGACTTTACAAAAACAGAAGGTGCTTAGAGAAGAAGATCCTCGTGTTGGGATGACAAGGGGTAACATGTTCAGTTAGCAACGTGCTGTCACCAATTCTGGTCACACACTTAATCAGAAAGACCAAATACATGCTGTGTCTCTGACTCTGACTTAAGTCCAGGAAAATGGCAGCAAAAATTTGGTCCAAAATGAAGAATCAGAAATTTCTCTGGTAGACAGAAATACTGTAATTCTTCCTTCCCAGAGATTCAGTCATTAAGTCACATAGACACACAAGCTTGCCTACAACTCTTCATTTCCCAACAGATGTACAGCAAGAGCAAAAACAAGGAAGGCACTGAGTGTTCACAGGCGGGGGGGGGGCTTCCTATGAAGATTGGGCCACCACAATAGATACATCATATATGCATAATGCAAGTGTCTTTAAGGAGACAAAATAATTTAGTAAAGAAAACCCAGAACCACCGTTAATCTCCAGTTTGCGTAAAAAAGACACTAGATGGTGCTGTGAACCAAGAAGTGTATTATTTGTTAAGGTGCTAAGGTACGTGCGCCTGAGCGGCCGGGAAGGGAGATCCTCCTCTGCCAGCACCTCTCCGCTCTCCTTACCCTTTCCAGATCAGCACACCTCACTTGGCTTGTGAGAGATATTTGCCAGTCATGGCTTATGAACCAAATGAGAATTTATTTAACTAGATTTACATGTATTTCCA
Source organism: Grammomys surdaster (assembly GCF_004785775.1). Lineage (NCBI taxonomy): Eukaryota > Metazoa > Chordata > Mammalia > Rodentia > Muridae > Grammomys > Grammomys surdaster. The sequence continues at coordinate 88,723 of NW_021627571.1, read as the reverse complement.
AACAAAACTAGCCTTGAGTTTGTTAATGACAGTGAAGCAAGAAGAGATGTGAATTTGAGATCAGATGACTTCAAATATTTGGGGCAAAGTCCATGCCCAGTTAAGACTTGGCTCTTTAGGGAAGGGGACAGCTACTAAGATTTTGATTTGACAGCCATGTTTGTCAGAAAACACATTCTTACAAATTCACTGGAGGTGAAATTGTCTATATAAGGTCACTTTTCTTTTCTTTCCTAGTGTCCTTTCTGAAGCAGTGCCCTTGTGGAACCTGTTCTATCAGATTAGTGTTGAGGAGACAATCAAAGCAGAGCAGTGAGCCTCCTTCCACTTCTGCTCACTGGCAGAAAGCTTTTTCCCAATGGGTTATTATAGCTCTGTTCAGATTCATGGGGCTACAAAACAGTTTAGCAGTTGACTACACAGATTTTAAAAAAAAGCACACAAGGTCCTCACTGAGGAAAATATAAGCTTATAGAAAATTTACAAGAACCAAATGTGAGGCTGGTGAAATAGGTCAGTAGGAAAGGCACCTCCAAGCATGACAACCTGAGTTCAATCCCAGACCCACATTGTAATTAGAAGGAGAGAACTAACAAGTTGTCCTCTATTCTCCACCCAACTGCTGTGATTCACACCTTGCCATAAATAAATACATATAATTTTCTTAAAAAGAACTAATACAATTTTAGTATGTCTTACTCCAGTAATTTAAAAAAAAATTAGTGTAGACCCTTAAGAATCAGCTGTTTAAAAATGGTTTAGAAGATTTCATTTTTAGTCTACATTAGAATTTTAGGAACTTCAAGTAAAGTCTTAGTATTTTTTTTAAAAAATCCAAACATTTAAATTATCATTGTCCTCATAGGACATATTAAGTTGGGTTTTGAGTAAACCATTTTAGAACTTTGAGACTTTACTTTCATTCTGACAGCTCTGAAAAGCTTGAAGGTTTGAAGAATCTGGGTATAGTAGCTATATTTGATTGGCGAAGATTGTAACCTGGTAACTGGATGTTATCGGATTAGCCTGGTATCCTTTCAAAGTCCACCCAATACAATATATTCAGATGAAGAAATCACCCACTTCAGAGGAGAGAACAGCAATCTGGACACGTGTTGTCTCTTCTAGAATCCATCTGCTTTATATGAATAATATTTGAATAGTATCAGAATTGCTTTGTCTTTGGTTTTACTACAGAGAACCAACCCAGGAATTTACCTGTTTCCAAAAAAAGAAATAGGACAGGAGACACCAGGGACTGCCACCAGGGGTCGGCACAGCCAAAGACTACAGCAAGCCCAGGGAAAAATAACCATGAATGTTAATCTGCCAGCACGAACCAAGCCATTTCGTTTTCTCAGAGGCTGGGAGCGCTGTCGGACCAGGAACCGTGTTGCCAGTGGGTTTCTCTAGGGCTAGAGCAGTAGAAATAGGACTTGGTGTCTTACAAGGCTCTTTCCTGTCTAAACACTTAGGGAGTAGCTCTGCATTGAGCGAAACTTGGTTCACAAGGGGTTCTTTCAGTCAAAGAATGGGCCCTGGCCTGAGCCCCCCCCCCACACACACACACACACACTCACTCTTTAGTATAGTAGAATTTGTGTTTCACCCAGTGTTGCTTCTTAAATGATCTATCAACATAGAAATGCTTACTTGTGAGTTGAAGCATGTGTCAGGAGGCACATATTCTGGAACTCTCCTAATAGTGCCAGACTTGTGACCCTTAGTGTAACTTCTGTTCCCACTGTGGTCTTCTCCTTAGCCATCTTCTGATTGCCTCCTTTCATAAGTGGGCTAAAGGCTGCTCTACTTCTATTCTGGTGAGGCCTTTAAGAGGCATGTCCCTTCAAAAGATGACAGAACCTGAAAGTGTAACCCCTACTTGCCCTACTGGAGACTTAGATTGTTGTTACTCAGGCAGCTCCTAGTTGGGCAAGTGCTCTGCTATGACCCTCAGCAATCCCCTTTATGATATCTTAGTGTTTTAGTCATTTTTAATTACCAATTCAGCACTTTTGTCCATTTAATAGATGACTATAAGGTTAATATGTGATCACTCAGAACCTGTGCTGTATCAAGATCTTCTTCCTCCTCCATCCCTTATCTATATATAGTTCCTAGATTTTATTACCAATCTGAATGCTTGTATGCACCTAACTGCTTCTCTCTTGGGCCCACAGCCCACTGTTCCCTCCTTGTCAGCATCTCTTGCACATGGTCTCTGCTCTTATTCCAGCAGTGACTACACCAGTTAGAAAGTTAGGGCCCATCACCACTCTTTTCAGCAACCTGCTACCTTGTCTCTCCTAAGGATCTTGGAACCTGAACTGCCTAGATGTACCATGGGTCACTTCCGCTATTCAGCTTCCATCATCAGGGTCTCTCTTACAGCTACAAGCCAGGGCCAGCCAATGTTCTTCTGCTTCTGCCTATATATTCCCATAATTGTGCTCTGTTCCTTCACCCACCGAGAGGTACTACTCCTTGAAAGATACAGTTTTTTTCCATTTCTCACATCATGCCAGGTATTCTCTAGTGGGTTTTAGTATCTTTTGTTGTCACATCCTTTAGTCTTAAGAAACAAGAGACACAAAGAAAGGCTACATTGTAATGTTGAAGAACAAAATCCTGGTGCACATACATTCTAAACAAGCATACTATCACAGAATTACTGGCCCAGCTAGATCAAGAAAGATCCTTGAGCCCATTTGTTGTTCATAGTACAGGTCAAACACACATCTAAATTTATTTTCAAATCCAAGATGCTCCCTACTGCTTGTTTTCTGGGGGGGCGGGGGAGCGCGTAACTTCATTCCTTAAACATGCTTCCTTAGATAATAGACCAATTGCCTGTTTGTGTTGCTTTTCAAAAAAAAAAAAAAGTCAAATGGAGCTGCTTATTTTGTATCAGACTCTATTATAAAACTGGTTACATCTGACTTTACCCTCAGAGTCCCCTAGGAGATGGATATATTGCTAACTCTGTATTAGACTTTAAGAGACTTTGAACAGAAACCACCAGTCTGTTGTCCTGGGCATGGAGGCTGTAGGAGCAATCTGGGCATGACAAGCGGGTTCAAAATGCATTCTCTTATTTCTTTCTATACTTTGGAGGCCTTGACCTCTATATGAGAGTGAGTATCTTACATTTTGTGATAGTCTCGTGTGGGGTTTAAGGGTCACACCTGGCCGTCTCCTACAACTTGTGAAGTGCTATGATACAGTCAGCTTGGGTCACTTCTTACCCTATTTTTAAGTTGACAGCTTTAGGAAACACCTTCACAGCCAACTTCTGTTATTCTGGCTCTTGCCATCTTTCCACCCCTTTTTCCTCAGTGTTCTCTTAAGAACAAGAATTGTATTACAGATGTATCTGCAGGGACTGAGCACCCCATGATTAGTTGTTCTCTATATTTTGTCTCGTTCAGCTTTCTGTAATTGTTTCCATTTGTTGCAAGGAGGTGAGAGCTACAGTTATCTGTGGTGTAAGGATGAGTAGACTCCAGTTAGACATCATGCTGCTTTAGTAAAGTGATACCAAAAACCTCCTCCAGTATCCATGACCTCACTGGCACTGGGAAAGTGGGCAGGTTTCCAGTACTGGCCTTAAGTCAAATCAGAGAAGTCATTGGTTGCCACCAAGATAGGGGTGCCACTATTGCACTGTTAATATCTTGCCATGCTGGTCATCATTGTGATTCATGGGTATTATAGCTGGGTAGGACAGTTGGTCACCTTCTTCCCTTAGTAGCTTTTATAGCACCTTTTGGTATTATGAAAGCTAATCCTCTGGAAAGAGACTTTCAAGTCAGATCCAGCTTGAGTATACCAGGTCTTATGTCTAAACTTCATGGTATCTTTAGCAATAGGGACTTATCTTCAACTTCCAGAAGGCAATCAAGAGCAGCTGCAATAGCTATATTGTTCTGAAGATGTCTTGGATACCCCCGACGAACAATCTAAAAGGAGATTTTTCATGCCTCATACTGGAGTTTTTATTTGATAATATATAGTGTTTTCGGGAAGCATTGTCATTCCAAGTGGGATGACTTCATTTTGAACTATACATGTACTATGTATACACACATTCTTAACATGTATTGTATATAGCTAATATGATTTGATAGTATTTTTAAAATACTGTTTCATTGGGGTCCTGATACCCAAAGATAACTATTTTGGTGGAACTCTACACCCTCACTGACATTTTTTTCTTCTCTTGCCTTTTTTATATACAGAGCATGGTCTTGGGCTTCGAGTGATGAACAACGATAATAACTCATCCGTGGAAAGCCTTAACTCAGCTTGCAACATGCAGTCTGATACTGATACTGCGCCACTTCTTGAGAATGGCCAGGATGCCAGCAACCAGGGAGCAGCGGCTGCCAGCTCCCGGGGACAGCCACAGGCGTCCCCAAGGCAGAAAATGCAACGCTCGCAGCCTGTGCACATTCTTCCTCTCAGGTGGGCCAGAACACGTGCTGTCTGCACAGACAGTGCACTCTGCTCTCCAAATGGTGATGGGCAGTGACTGTAAAGTCAAGTTAGATGAGTTTCTTCTCTTAATAGTAGCTACAGTTGTCACTCTATAATCTTGAGGAAACTGATGCACAATCCTAAAGCTGAAACACAGTCCTGACTCACACACATAGACACACACACACCGTTTACTGTAGTTCTCCCTACACATACATAACAATGATGAATTTTGGCTTACAAATTAGACACTATAATATGTACAACAATAATTAATAGTACAACAGAACAATTATAACACTCATGAAGTCACGTTGAGTGGCTCCTATCCTTCCTGTTGTGATAGTGAGATGACATGAAGTGGTAAGATGGAAAGAAGCAAGTGGGATATGTGTTGTGATACACTAGGTTGCTGCTGACTATCTGGGGGTATACTGTCAGAATTTTCAAGTCATGCTTCTGCCAGCTGACCTCAAAGAACTAAAAGTGCAGGTCTCAGTGGCCCTGGGTATGCTGTGTAGCATTTTAGCTTTTAGTGTGAACTTTGCTGCCTGGCTTAGCATCTACACCTTTTCCTGAGCTCCTGATTCCCAGCAGATACCATAACCATGCTCCAAGTTCATGTTCCTCAGAGTAGGGTCTATAGACCAGCTGCAATGTCCTCCAGGACCTACTCAAAAATATATAGTTCCTAACCACCATCGTGGTTCTGTTTTGGCCTTATCCATAGGGGACTGAACAGAAAAGCATATCTGTGTTAGCAAAAGAAGAGTACTGGTACCTTGAGGGAGCTTCTTGGGAGGTGGCAGATCTCTGAGCTGAGTTCATGATAATAAGAAAGTAGAAGATTGGAGAGTGGAGGCAAGGAGCAGATTTTAAAGACTTCTGTACTTTTCCCAGCAACTGGGCAGAGAAAAGTTTAGAACATATAAGAAAGGATACATTTTGGTTTAGGTAGTACAATTCTGAATTTGAGAGTTATAAGGCAGGGGGGAGAGAGCAACATAGCTGCAGAGTATGCACCCTGACATTAAAGCCATGTGAAGAGCCTACAGACCTGAAAGTGATGGGGCCCTCAATATGAAGAAGGGTGAAGTTAGGTGATGGCACTGCAGAACAAGAAGCAGTCACGCTCTGCGAGTACATGACTTTTATGTGGAGTTAGAGAGCACAGAAGAATAAGACAGTGGCTGATTTTGTGTTGAATAAAAGCAAGCAACATACTTAAGAGTATTAAGGAGATAATAGTAATTTTGTTGAGGGGAAGATAAAGAGCCCCGTAGTCATCTCTGGTTTATGAAACCAAGCTGAGGAAGGCAGCTCTTGAAGAGTACTGCCTTTGCCTGGCTCAGTCTCAGGACTCCCATGAGTTTCATGCTTGCATGACCGAGCAAGGATGGCAAGCCTTAATACAAACTTGTTCCTGCCCCTTGGGAATTCACAGATGTGTGTGCAGTGGACTGTGCTTGGGATTGTTGCCCAGCCTCTGTCCAGCTGGAGTTCTAGTGCTTGTACTTTCTCAGCACTGCCTATTCTAGGATGTTCCACTCCTCCTTGCTTCCAGAAACTCCTAAAAGGGTTCTTTATGGTCTAACATTAAGTCTTCTTCAGCTTCAGTAACCATCTTCCCCTAGATGTCTACTCTTTCCAAGGTTGTGGGTTCTGGGTTCACACTGTAGAAGGGCTCCCAATGATTCTCACAGGCTAGGTGAGCCAAGTGGAGGAAAGTATAAAGGAAAAGTCTGCAGAAGGCCCAGATGTTCCACAGGCTAATTGATGGAGCAGGAGGAGGGTTCTGGTGAGGGAGAGAATTATTTTCAAGTGTACGAACCAGGCAAGGTTTTGGAAGCACAAACACCTCCACCTCCCAGGTCCTGGCAGTTTTGTAGCCACCTTGACATCCCTGAATCCCAGGTCCTCTCCACAGACACTTTCATTTTGCAGCCTCAGGGACATCCTCTTTTGATGTGAGCTTCTGTAACAGGGATTGCTTTCATCTTTGTATAATGCCCCTTAATTACACTTCTGGGCAGTATCTGTGAAATGTCATAGCATAAAAAAAATAATGAGGTTAAAAATTGAAATAATTTATAAATTTTCAATACACCCTCATAAAGAAGGAGGCTTTTGTGAGCTGTGAAACATCAGAAACAGTCCTGTCTGGTTCTGTAGATCAAAGATGCTAAAGCTGAAACGGCTATAAGAAGATCACGATTTGTTAACAGTAAAAGTAAGCTTCCTGCCACATCATCAGGCTGATATAGGAACATCTTCCCCATGTTTCACAACACAAATTCCCTTTATGTCTTGAGAGAGCTGGTATCTTAATAGTCAGAGTATCGTTTCCTGGTCCACACAAAACAAACAGCTAGGCAGATCTTCCTTGAAGTCAGAGATTGGTTGGTAAGGCCAGTGATCACACAGTGAATTTTCAAATTGCAAATTCTCTCAGGACGGCTCATGGATCAATGATCTTATCAGACTGTAAAAATATTCAAAACTTATTTGAAGATAATATATAAAAAGTAGTTTCCTGGTATGTTGAAATAAGAGGAGGGCCAGACATTCTGAGCAGACCATGAGTGGACCCCACTCTGCCTGTCCTGAAAGGAAGGCTCTACACACTGGTAATGTCCCCTTACTGGTGGGTGGGTGGGTGGGTGGATGGGATAAAGTGCCTCCCCAGGAAGCCCCAGAAAATGGAGTCAGGAGGTTGCCATCAGGACTCTACAAAGAAAAGCACTGGGCATTTATTATCATTTTAGCTTTGACTTTGAACTTGATTTCTCTGCTGTTTTCATAATTATACCCAATTCATCATCCATTGCTTAATGGGCTGACAAGTGAGCTTTGGATTTTTCAAAGGGGAAAAGGAAGGAGAGATGACCGTGAAGAAGTGCCAAGGAATACACAGGAGAAGCTGAATCAATAAGGACATTCTAGGAAGATAGATACATGAAGCTTTGATTTCCAAACAGTATAGTCCTAAACACTTTGCTCATAAATTGATCATTTCCACAGTTCAGGTGAAGAAACAGGAAGCCTCCTACAATCAGATATGTGTTCATTTCAAAGACTTCAGGAAGTCCTGTTCTCTCAAAGCTGCCTTTATTCATCAAACCTTTTTATGTACAGGGTACACATTGAACAGATGCCAACAGAGTATACAGTATGCTGAGCCCAAAATATATGTTGTATAGTAGCCATTTTTTAAAGTGAACACTTGGGATTGATGGCCAGTCTCTCGGTCTTAGAGAACAGAAACTGTACTCACTAAATAGTAGCTCCCCGCCTCTCTCCTCTGCCCCTACCATTCTACTTTCCGAATTCAACTATTTTGTATGCCCTACACAATGTAGTCTTCCAGTATGTGTCCTTCTGCTACTGGATTTATAGGATATGTCAGAATTCCCTTCCCTTATTATGTTTTTTGGATAATTCTCTTTTTAAGGCTACATGATATTTTATCACAGAGACACACATATTCACAGTTGGACAGTTAGGCTACTTCCCAATTTGGGCCACTACGAATAATGCTGTCATGAACATGGTTGTACCAGCATCCACAGAAAGCCAGCATTTCCTTCTCTGGGGCATAGACCAGCAAGTGTGTACTGAGATGGCAAACTAGCTTTTGATTCCTCCCTTGTAGGCGCCTTCAGGAGGAAGACCCGCAGCTCAGAACTTCATCTCTTCCGGCCATCCCCAACCCGTTTCCGGAGCTCACTGGTGGGGCCCCTGGGGGATCTCCTTCGGTTGCTCCTAGCTCCTTGCCTCCACCTCCGAGCCAGCCTCCTGCCAAGCATGTAAGTGGTCCCTGACTACAGCACAGTGATGCATTTCTTTGTGGAGAAAGGAGGGAAGTTCTAAGAAGGAAGTTCTCATGAGTCCTTTTAATGTATTGGCCAAAATTCAATTTACTAAGTTAGGAATGTATCAGGATAGTTTTCAAAAAGAATTAGTTATGTATTTATATACTTATTTATTTATTTATTTATTTATTTATTCCTGGGGGCAGCATGTGTGCCATGATGCATGTATATAATTAAAGGACAATTTTCTTAAGTCAGTTCTCTCTTTACACCATGCCGGTCCTGGAGGATCGAACTCAGGTTCTTGGGCTTGGCATCCAAGTGTCTTTAGCCTCTCACCAGACTTAGGAATGCATCACTGGGCTTCAAAGAATCTTAACTGTGTTTTATTGTTGTTGTTGTTGCTACTGTTGTTTTTCAATTAATGATTTGATGCTTGAGGATGATTTTAGCTCTTTTAAAGAAATTGTGCGACCAGGTCAACCAGCTCTTCTGCTGTGGCACACCGCTGGGCCTTCCTGTGCGTGTTTACTCTTCAGTATGGGATACAATCAGAACTTCCATCTTGAGGTCTTGACTTCGAATACAGCCTGCTCAAGGCCAAAGAATGGCCACTTGGCCCAGGAGATAATAACTGCCCTTTTAACACTTGTTTCTCCTTTGAAGTGGTACTATGAAGTAGAGAACTAGTCACTGACCCCAGGTGAGAAACTCCCCAGTGACAGCTTATCAGAAACACGGGCAGGGAAATCATGTCATCTCAAACTCCCTGGGCAGTGGGCTGGGAACAAGATGGCCCAGGGATCAGCAGCATACCACACCCTGCTGTAGGGGCTAGAACAGAGACAGTGACTTTGCATGGAGGCTCTGCTCTGGGTGACGCACAGGCTGCTGTGGTGCTCGCTTACTGCTTTGGTCAGCCCTGTAAATCAGTACAGATGTCACTGTCTCCTATAGTGGAGGAAACTGAGGCCAGTGTCAGCAAATAGTGTGTCTGACTTAGCCTCTAGGCCTACAGTCCTCACAGGCTTCCTGCCACCTCAATTGCGTCTTTCACACTTGCAATTTAGAAGATTCTATTTTTCCCCACTAGACCCATTCCTCCTCCTACTTGCCCACCTCTGCTGTACTCTAACACAGAGGAGCCAGCAAGCCCCATTCTCTGCAGTCTAGTGGCATACAGCACCAGGCTCTCCAGCACTAGGCTTTTTTCTAATACTCGCTGGCTTGGGAACACTGCTCCCCCTGAGTGTCTCTCGAGCCGCCCACATTACAGCACTGTCAGACTTAGAAGGTGAGGTCAGTGTTCCTTGTCTCAGAGCCAGCACTGTCCTGGCTTCCGCACAGGGTCACATGCTGAAGTGCATCTGGGCTGTCTACCTCCCTGGTGACCTTCTGCCTTGAGTAAGGATCCTGATGATCGTGTATGGTTTGTCCCCGAGGTTGTTTACAAGTTTCCTGTCCTGAAGTAGACCACAAAAGTACTGTCTGGCCCTTGCCTTGGCTGGCAAGAAAATGAGCCTCCTCCCCACCGATTGTCCAAATTTGTAAGAATAAGGAAACCCGGGAATTTTGCCTGCTCGTGTTTTTCTTGGGATCAGAGTTGGCTCTTCATGAGAACAGTGCATTGGCGTGTTTGTCGTCAGATTCCTCAAGCCAACTGGGACCAGTGAGAGCAGGGAGGGTGTTTCTCACTTGTGGAAGACTGTTGTTCTTTGTAACTGTTTTTAGTTCTATTTTGTATTTACTCTTTGATAACTTCATGTATGTAAAATGTATAATTTGATCAATATCACACTCTTTCTGAGTCTCTTCTTCCTTAGAAGCCCTAGCCTACTTTCTTGTATTTTTGTGGTTGTTAATTTTTTTTTATCACATCTATTTATTTAGTAGGGGCACACATGCAGTACAGTGAGTGGAGATATCAAAGGGCAAATTGAAGGACTCAGTTCTCTTCTTTCATGTAGATCCACAGATCAAACTTACTTCCTCGGAGTAGAACCCTGGTACTTTGATATGCAGAGCCATCTCACCAGACTTTTTGGGTTTGTTCTGACCCATTGAGTTTTATTGAGGGTAAAGGTTATTTACCAAGCATGAGCAACTTATTAATAGCTACGCCACTGAAGAAAGTCATCCCATACAGGGGCTATGCCGATAGCATAGAGTAAGCTAAAACCAGCTTGTTACCTTCCAACAAATACTGCCCTGAGTACAGCTTGTCTGAGGGGCTGTGTACTCAGCAGCCTGGTGGGACAGCTTTATTAGGAAGGGTCTGAGGGACCCCATATCACTGAGGACTGGCACAGTTACAGATGACAATGATACTAACATGGCTACTGGATTTATGGGTTTCCAAGTTGTCTCAGCCACTGTCAGGATATATTTAGCTGCAGAAAACCAAACCTGGCTGACTTCCTTCATGAGGACACTTAACTTTCATGGAGTAGGATATCTGGGGCAGAAAGCAGAAGCTTCCCTGACCTTGTTCAGTGTTGTGGAACATATACACTGTCTCTGTAGGCAGAGCTGGTGTAACCAAAGTTGGGCCTGTCATTAAGCACAACCTTTCTACCTCAGTGGGTGAGCCAGATGCTTGAACACATTCAGTGGTGACAGGGGAAACTGAGATACTATCTGGAGTGCACTGACACACCAGACATAGCAGATAGACTCATTGTTGACTTGTACTGTTCAAGGGCAGAACTTCTGAGAAATATGGGGGATCAAGGGAACTTGGAAGTCTGATTCATGATAGGTAGTGCTGTAGACAGGACCTTTTCTGAATTCACAACAAGCTCAGCAATAGCAGACTTCTCTTTCAACCAGTAGAGTTTCCCATGACCACATAATGACTCCTTCGAGCATGTTTTTCCATTGGCTATTTAAACACAATTAGTCTCATATTTTGTGCCCCATCATTAATGGTGCATAAATACTGCCTCAACTCCAAACAGTTCTTTTCTTTTTGCTTAATTTTAAAAATTAATTTTCTGGAACTGAATTGATGGCCTTACACAGGATTCCACTCCTACATTTACTGAAAACCACTGGGGTCTTCCTAGGCATTACCTGCCATTCTGTGAATGCACTGCCACTTGAGACCTCCATATAGTGGGAAAATCTAACCCTGGCCATGACTGAAGAGTAGGCTCTCATCTACATGAAAGCCTGAGCCACGTATTCACTAGTCCTTCTGCTCTTAGTGCCTCCACAGCTTGGTGTGCCATCTTTTCTGGTGCCTTTTGAGATCAGAAGGATTGAGACCTAGACCTAGCTGAAGTTTAATTTGAGTTCTGGGACAGCAGCCTGAGGCAAATTGTGGCTGCTTAGAGAAGTCTCTAGGCTCGAGATAGATCTGAGATGGGGATGCAGAGTGAGACAGAGACAATGCCAGTATCCCATGACAGCCCAGTATAAGACATACCAACTCATCTGTTGTCAAAAGATAGAATTCTCTGTTTGACATACCCATCTCCTTTTCCTCTGACCTCTTACTCATATCTCTCCAGGTGGCCCTGGCTGGTGGCCTGTCTCCTCTATACTAAGAGGCAAGCCCAGTGTGTAGCGGGTGAGCCCAGGCTCATGCATTAAGATGGCTGTTGGCCCCTTCAGAGCAGCAGCACCTTAGAAAGCCTCAGTTCCCTGTCTGTCAGAGGAGGCTGGTGTCACTGGCTCTAGCCTCTCAGAGCAGTTGTGACATTAATTCAGCACATAGGAAAATGTAGGCACAGTGCAGCTGCTTCCTATATTTGATACAAGACCTAATGCCACAGCTGCCACTGTGGGTGCTTATTTTACCGTCTTCTTCTCTTGTGGAGTAAACAGACCACCAGAGACTTGCTCAAATCTCAGCCAAGGCCCAAGAAGGGCAAGGCCACTTTGCACAGTCAGTAACTAAAATGTCAAAAGAATAGAATTTGTATCTGAGACCATTTACATGTAAGTCCTTTGTTGAAGCAAGGTGCCACAGCAAATCCTGAGTAACAGAACACCTCTAAGCCGAACATTCATACACCATCTCATTAGGAGTACCCATGTGAATTTACCAAAAGCAGCCAGGCAAAACCACTAGCTTGGGCTGGGGATATAGTTCTGTGGTACAGGATTGTCTACCAAGTGCTAGGCTCTAGGTTGGGAAACATGTTTATTCCATAATTTGGGAAATTTTGCATTTTCTCCCATGTTCTTGGGAATTCACATTTTCTACTTGGTCTTAGACGACCTGAAAAAGTTAACAAAGAAAACTCAAGTTAACCTAGAGCTTTTTGAATGTTTTTTTTTAAAAAAAACTTTACATATTTTAAGTATCAAATATTACAGATTATAAAAATATTCACATAGAAACAGTTCCCACTGAGCCTACTTTGGATATGATGCTAAATTGCCCAAGATAAAAGTGAAGGCTGCCCCCGACTGTCACAGTTGATTGGTGGTGTTGCTAAGTGCTTAGAACATTACAGCCTCTGGAGCCAGAGCATAATCCCTCTTGCTTGGACGACGTGAGACGTGCCGGTACCTTCATGTCTCTGTTAGCCTCTGAACAAATGATGCAATCTCAGCAGGGAGCCGTGACCTAGAGCCGACCATGTACTTGGCTAAAAATGAGACAAGAAATCATCCCAGGAATCTCATGTGAAATCCCAGCCTAGTGTTTCTCTGCACTATAAATATCTTATATAAATTCTATAAATTTGAGAAGCCTAGCTGATTACTACAGTCTCAGATCTCTCTTATCTTGAAAGAGTACTGCAAACATGAGCCTTTAAATTTTATCTTGTGGAAAGAACCACCAGCCTTTAGCTACAGGAATGAATGAGTCTGTGCCTTCCCTGCACAAGGACCAATGTGATAAGATCCTTCTGCAGAATCAGAGACCAGCAAGAGGAAGGGCTTATTTTCTGAATATTGGTAATTTTTTTAAAAAGCCTCCAAGTCTGCTAGAATCCAGAAATCATTTTCCTGGGAAAATTGATTTGCGAATTCTTACTTGATGGTTCGCTTTAAATTTCATTAGAAAATGGGAATGTCGCCAGCTAGTGAACTTTTTACCTGATTAGCTTCTGTCCTAGTTAGCTTCAGCTGTCAACTTGACACAGCCCAGAGTCATCTGAAGGGAGGCTCAATTCAGAGATTGCCCAGATCAGATTGGCCTGTGGCCATGTCTGTGAGAGATTGTCCTGACTGATGATTGATGTGGAAGGCCCAGCCCACGCCTGGGCAGCCCCATCCAGAGGCAAACAAGTCTGAGCCGTATAAGGAAAGCTGGCTGAGTGAATTTTTCTGTTGTTCCCACACTGAGCTCTTGCCTGACTTTCCACAGTGTTAGACTAGGACCTGGAAGTTATAAGTCAAGTAGCCCTTTTCCCACCAAGTTGTTTTTGGTCAGTGTTCCATCTCAGCATCAGAAAACAGGCTGGTATCCCTTTTGTGATGGCTTGGCTTGCCATCTCACTTGCCCTCAAACAGCACTCTTCCCTGTGTTTGCATTAGAATCCACAGTTCACTTTGCAGGGAAAGCAACTTGTTACACCCACAGCATGGGAACATCTGCTCTTCATAGATGCATCTGAGCATCTCTCATCCAAAAGTGAAATCTAAAATGCTTCAGATTTCAACATCAGGTCACAAGTGGAAGACTCCACTTCTGCTACTTCATTAAACTATTAATATATTAAAATTATTGTTTTATTATATAAAAGAACCTTCAGGCTAAGGATTAGTCCACTCTTGAAACTAAACTTTACAGTTAGACTTGGTCTCCTCCCCAGATAACTTCATTGTGTATACGCAAATAGTCCCCAGACTGAAGAAACTTAAAATCACAAACATTTAACGTAGGTCACACTTGACCTACGAGCAACTAAGAGGGTGTTTTTCCCACACTCTGCACCTCTGATGGTCCTCCTGGTTTAGAACAGAGGTGTCTCATGAAATTACAAAGTTGAAAGCTTTTTGTCTTAGCTGAGGGTGTCCCATACAACTTGGAAGTGTTCACCTCCACTACCGATCCTTAATCTCAGCCTCTTCACTCTTGTAGCAGACATTAGTCTAAGTATAAAACTGCCTTGCTGGCTGAAACTCGCCCTTGCTCGAGTCTTCACGTCTGTGCCTGCGCTGTGAGGCATCTTTTTGCCCAGTATGGCACTTCCCTCCTCCCTCTCCCATGTCTGGGTACATGTCTCCCGGACATTCACCTCACTCTCTTATCCAGCCTGAGTAGAGTCAGAACAAAGATAAAAATGATAAAGCATCCCTGGAGGGAAGCAGGCAAGGGTATTTTGAGTATCTTCAGCAGAGGGAGTGGAGTAAACATTCTTCCGTGGCCATGAATGCCAAGTCTCCACATTTCTAGGAAAGAGAATACAGATGTTGACCTCATCTGGAAAGGTTAATAATTACATGTTTCAGGTTTTCTAGAGAACTACATGCAAATGACTACTTGTTTATCTTTCACCTTACCTCAAAGTAGTTTCCTTCTTGTAATTTCATCCACAGACATTCTGTGCTGAATCAAAGCAATAGGTTCCTAACAGTTTTATAGTGTCCTGGCATCTTGGATTCATTTATATGAGCAGTACTTTTATCCCTGGAAGTGTTTCTGTTCACACTGTCCCCACTTTCTCCACCAAGCCCTGGAAAGGAACCAGATCAGTGGCAGCAATATCATAAATACTTGAAAGGGGAAGTGACAGTATTTCGTTTTTCATTTAATTCTGGAATTTAAATATGAGTTCTGATCATTAAGTCACAACAAAATAGTGTTTTAACAACAATATGTTAGCTTGCCACCACTACAGCAAAATAGACCCAAGGCACCAACCTATAAAGATAAAATAGGTTATTTTGACTCAGAGTTATGGAGGGTCTGGTCCAAGATTACATGGCCCTCCTTAGGGTAGGGGTGCTGCTGTCAAGTGAGACACAGAGAGGAAAAACTCAATCCACAATATCTCTTTGACGGGTATGCCCACAGTGACTGAAGAACCAACCAAAGCTTCCACTCTCCAAATTTCAACAGTCTAAGGACCAAGTTCTGGACACATGGACCTTTGTAGACACTCAGTTCAAACTGTAACAATAAGATAGTCGATACTTTCTCTCTGCTTTTGGTCTCTAAACATGTTCCCCAATAAAAGGAATAAAGTTGTTTAAAGAGTGAAGGTGAAATGTAACAAGAATGGAGGAGGCACCTTGAAGAGCAGAGAAAGGAAAGAAGATGAGGTCAGAAAGCCTTGAGCATGTAGTCCCATCTCCACAGCGGGCACAGGACAGTATTCTGGTGTGGCAGACCTGCTGACCCAAAGGGGTCTCAGTATCTCTTTAGTAGTTCCCCTACCCTGAACCAGGTCCTGGATATGTTCTACTCAATATCCTGAGCTCTTCAGGGCTTTCTAGACCATAGAAAAGTCCCAGGAGAATTCAGTTTTAGAATGCACTTCTCACTTCATCCCCTGCAAAAGAACCTGAAATACCTGCAAAATTTTACCCAGTCTAACTCAAATCTTAAATTTTTATAAAATTTTAAATTACATTTTATGTTTGTTTTATGATAAGTCTGATAACTATAAATAAAAAATATCTCTTTTTTAGAAAAGCAGTGTTCTAAATCCTACTTGTAGTTGCATATTGCTGAGTTCTTTGATGGGATTTCAAGGTTATAAAAGTATTATACCACAACTTCAGGCAGAGCCTCAGTCTAGCAGTTTGAAGTTTTTACATGATTTTTTTTAATTCACTCTCTTTTACTGAGATTATTAATAAAGGCAGCTGTACTAGAATTATACTACGCATTACAAAGTGCTGTCTTCCATTCATGGACATATGCGCCCCTTGCTTCACCCTGTCACCTCTGCAGTTATGTCTGTGCTACTGATACTGGCCAGGCCCAGTGTAAGAACCCATAAGAGCCCAGCAAGATAAGGCTTTGTACACGACACTTAGGAATGATATGTGGGTCTTTTAAGAGCCACCTACTCACTGGGGAATGAACATGTCTAGGACATGTGGGCTGCAAGTCCATGCTGCACCACCATGTCTGTCTAGTGTGGCAGATGTGAGAAATAGGCACCAGGGAAATACCCAGGGTACTGGGGAAACTGACAATCTGGAGATGACAGGAGGATTTGTCCACAGATTTGCTTGTTCCTCAACAGCTTAAGCATTTTACCCAAAATGTCTGACCAACTACGTCCTGGGGATGTGTTTAAACCTAAAGGAGAGATGTCTTAGCAAGGCATGATGTCAAGCAACTTATCTTAAGAAAATAAACATATGAACTAAGATATATATTTGAAGACAATCCTAATAATTCTATAATAAGAACAAAAAGCGGGGGAGGGGGGACACAGTGGGCAGTGTGGGAGTGTTCTTCATTTTTGATGCCCTGTAAGCTCTGAAGCAGCAAAGAAGCATGATGACATGGAGAAGTGTTTATGATGTAATGTGAAGCTGTACAGCCCAGCATAAAAGTGTGTGTGCAGTATGATTACAATTCTGTCAAGGTTTCTATTTATAAATATCTGTGCAGAAGAATGTGAGTCTGTGAACTGTTGGTGATTAGCTGAGTTTATTTCCCCTGTGTTCCTTACTGTATTTTTCCAGTTTGATACGAGAATCACGTCATTTCTATACAAAGCTAAAATGTATTTGTCATTATACATCATTTTTATGCATATATATGTATTTGGATATATGTGTGTGCATATTGCTGTTGTATAGGTATGTTCATGTGCAAACGTGACTGTATGTTTTGGTATCATGATTCTTGAGTTCAAGCAATCCTTGTTTTATTTAATAAGAGTTTTAAAGCCCAATAACAGTGATCCTGGCTACTTGGAAATGACAGAGATGCTGTAAAATAACTTTCTTTAACTGAGAAGGTAAGTACGAGTAAATCAAATATTTTTAAGAGCAATGACTTATTTGAATAACTTATACCACAATACATCCTCAGAATTGTTTTGAGCTGTTATTATTTGTTATTATGAGCTGTTAATTTTGTACCATGTCTGTAACTGAACTTTTATCACAGGCACACAATTATAAAAAAAACTCATGTAGCTTATAGTACTATCCTTTGTCCCAGGCATCTCTGGGACCACACAGGTAAGGGAGCCTTGTTTTGACTCGTCTTTGGTTCACTAACAGATTTTTTCCTAAGTAGCTTTCAGTTTTATTTGATATGACTTGGTTCCAAAATATAAAAATCAGTTTTGTCAAAATAGCAGAGTTTATGCATCTCAGATGAGTTAAACAGACAGATAAGTAAAGCAAAATCTATTCATCCAGATAAACCTGTCTGTTGAAGTAGAACCAGTGCAGGGCAGTCTTGGCAGGTGAGACCCTTTCACTGTAGAGAAGTCTCCCAAGAGCCCTGTTCAAATTTTGAGATCTATTTTTAGTGATAGTTAAAACTGTCTCATTTGCAAGGGGTTTCCAAGGACTTAAAATATTTGTAAACCTTATTAAAAAGTATAGTTGGTAAGATTCTGTGAAATTGTATAGACTTGCAAAGTAGACTGAAGTTAACAGTCAAGCAGGGTTGTATATTCTTATGGTTGAAGAGCCACCATGTCCATGACATTGAATCCTGTGCTTCAGCTTCATTTCTTAGACACAAGCCAGTGCTGTAACTTAAAACAGAGCTCAAGAAGACTCAATTAAATTAAATTATTTTTTACTAAAATTAATTTAGCCCACCCAATTCATCCTGAAACTTCAAGTCATGAGACAGTCCCCCATTCCTCTATTTGTGGGTATTTGAAACATCTCAGCTCAAAAATCTTAGAGCCTCTGAGGCAAGGATTCAAAGTGCTGAGGAGCAGCTGGTTGGTGGAGGAAAAAAGGCCAACTAGAGAAGAGAGCCCTGGGTTCAAACCCTCACCAGAGGACTTTGTCACTGGGAAAGCCCTACTGCCTCCAGAAAAGTTTCTGATGAGGCTCGTGTAATACCTGCCTTAGGCTAGCTTTCCTCTGCCTGCCTCCACTTAACTAGCATACCTTTGTCCTTGTAGGTCCTGCAGTTTCAGAATAAAACAGTCACTGCTCAGATGCTTACTGTAGGATTCCCAAGTATCCCATGCATGCCCTCCCCAGAGCTCCTCTGGCCCTCTGATTACATCCAGCCTTGACCCTGCAAGATCTTTTGATCCAGGAGTTATTTAAATAGAGATGATGAATAAAGACAACTCAGGGTCCAAAAGCTTTTGTTTTCAGATGCCCACCACTGCTGCAGTTACTGTGTAATGTCTGGGAAGAATGGACCCTCTTGATGCTGGGGCATCAGCCTATACAGCCCCAGGGACCAGGCTGTCTACTTAGGGACTTTTTGCACTGCAGACAGCTGGTGAGGGGGGCCAGAGAGGCACAGAGCTTCAAGTGTCCTGTTTTCTATTTTTATAAGGTGAGCCTTTGGCACAGTTTTAACTGCCAAAGTCAGAAGATCTTTTGAATTCAGTAACAAGATTCCTTAGGTTCCAGCCAGCAACAGCAAGGTCTATTACAGGAAGCTGTGGTAAGAATCTGTGCCAAGACGGGGAGCAGAGAAGTTGAAAAGACCCCCATACTGTTCACCTGCTGGGGTCCATGAAGAAAAAGCCAGGCATCCCAGATTGCAGCTTGGGGCCATGGAGCAGATGTGCCTCATACCACTTCTTCCTAAACACCTTCCTTTAAGTCTGCAAAGAAAGGGTTTTTGTTCCTTCCTCTATATGGTGAATGTATAAGAAATGACAACAGAAAGTCTAGGAACAATGGAACATTTTATTACTTCATCAGGGCCCTTACAGCAGAGTGTGTAGTGTGCCAATCCAGCAAAAAAACACCCCCATCCCCCTGGAAAAGTTTTATGCTGTTTATGTAATTGTGCCCAGTCTTTTTCACATTACTGTTTTATTTTTAAAGCCATTAAGAATTTGGTTCGTTTGTTTGTGATGCTTTCCCATTGCATCTTAACCAGTTGAGGTCTGCTTTCTAAGAATTGGAAGTACTGGTGAACAGGTATTTAGAGCCCTCCCCATCTCTCTACCAAGTTCCCTCCAGGCTTTCAGCTGTCGAAACTCACCCGTCCCGGTCTGTGGACAAAGACCACTGCGAGATTTTCAAAGAGGCAACCTAAGAACCAGTGTCCAACCGACACTGTGAATCCAGTGGCACGGATGCCCACTTCACAGATGGAGAAGCTGAGGCTCAGAAAGGTCGGGTAACTTGTGAAGGGAGTTGTGGCTCCCTCTGATTCTAGAATTGCTGCTTAGTATAAGCCCTAACTGTCATGCCAAAACTTCTTGTCATTGCCAAAGTTGCACACATGGAGCATCAGGCTCTGTGTGTTCCACTTATTGTCAAAACTGTGCTTCAGGGTTCAGATAAGGAAAGTGAGACTAAGGCAACTCCCTAGATGTCAGGATGGAGCTGTGGCTCTCCAGCTTCCAGCCCCCTTCCTGTATTGCACAGATTCATGTATGCCCTGGACAATTCTCCCATGGAAAATAGCTGCCAGGGTTATGGCTCTCACCCTGCTGATATATGAGTTGCTGGGTGCCCAGAACCTTGCTCTTTTTGAGAGAACCTTCTGTATCCACCCTGGGTAAGAAATGAGAGCATTCAATGTGCCTAAGAGGCCCAGGCTGCTCCCAGAAGCTGGCCCAGGTTCTTGCACAGACTTATGAAATATACAACTCATACTTGATTCCTTAATGAGCCCAGCACAGCTCAGAGGTCTGCTAAAGGGACAGATGACAGTGTGGCACAAAATACTTCACCTAGAACCCTCTTTTAAAAGATTCTGTGGAAGGACGTTAGAGCTGCACACAGCATTAGCTTTGTGCCTTATATATTTGCTACAAAAAATGTCCCTTCTGTAGCTTCCAACATTTACCCAGATCAACACTGCTGGAATGCGTAATGGTTTTTCCAGAGTTCTGTCTTGGAGGTTGTTTGGCTTGTGGGCAGTAAGCCCTGTGGAGTTTGGGGAAATAGCCAAAGAAAGAATGGTGTGTCAGTTAGAGTCTATAACGGGAGGTGTGTATTTTTCTGTCTGTTCTCTGTCACAGACTTTGGGGTTCGAGGGCCGAGGGGGGGGGGCGAAGGCTTAGCTTTTTGCCCATCACATACTGCCCTGTCCTGCCAACCGGACTTTTTGCAGGAATCTCAAAGCAGTGGAGATAAACCTATGACAGAGTACGTGTTAGTTTGTACTGCCCAGACTATATATAGATCAGGGGGAGGGGTTGGCTGTGGAGCATTTGAAGGAAAAAGAAAGAGTTTAAAGAAAAATGCAGTGGGCTGAAAAGAGGCTGAAGCATGGAGCCAGGGCTGCTCTGGGCAGGAAGAGTGGCGAGTAGACTTGGGGAGACATGAGACACATATTTCACCGCCACAGAACTTTCCTGGAGGAGACAGTGTTTGCTGTAACCACATAAATGTTTCAGAGCTTAGGAAAGGAAGAGCATTAGGAGACCAGTCAGGGGAGTGGAAAGCTTCACTGACTTAGGAGGCCCTGTACACTGCAAACCAGAATATCAAATGCACTTATACTTTCCAAATTTCTGTTTCTTTTATGTTAAAGCATTTTAGAAAGAATGTTCTTGCCTAGAGACCACAGACATATTTTCTTGATTTGAATTAAGTGTTAGTTCCTAGACGGAGTCAGTCATATGAGCTGTGTGTAGGCATCTGCTCTGCTGGTCCAGGCAAACTTTCACTGAGACATAAATTCCAGAAGAGGGAGTGGTATTTTTCTTTAAAAGTGAAAGGTTTGAAAGCAAACCCTAAGATTTTTCTTAGTCAGGGAGTGGCAGAAGTAGAGAGGCCCTTTGGGTTCCCCTAGCTTGTCCTTGCATAGACAAGGGCCCTTCCCAAAACCCCTGAAACATCTCTATCCCAAATTTTGAGTTCAAAGACCAGAGGAATATGACCTTCCTCTCCCCAGCCTCGTGCTACTTTGTCCTTCAGCAGTAGGGGCCTTTTCTACAAGATGAAGTAGACATAGGTTCTACCCCCAGGGCCATAGTACCTTCCGTAGTGCTGGCTTGACTCCCTTCCATAGAGCCATCCTTCCAAGCACATGAACTGGAAAAGGGAACAGAGAACTGGGCCACTAGAGGTAGTTTATCAGGACAATCAACAGTCAGCTGATGGCAGACTCAGCACTAAAGTTGCCACTGATGGCAGCAGTTGAGGGCAAAGATTAGTGGAAGGTTGGTCAGAACCCAGCCTGAGTAGCCTGCTAAGGTTTCACCACCCAGGGATTTTTGCAGCCAGTCATGCTGTGTCATTGCTGGTGTCATCATTGTCATCAGCCTCAACCCCAGGTCCCCCTGCAGAGAAGTGGGAGAAGAGAGCCCACAGGCATTTATATCAGTGCTAGCAAGGCCATGAGTAGGCTATTGAAGCGATTGATTCCTACCTCAGAGGGCGAGTAAGATGGCAGGCAGGCAGGTGAAGGCAGCCTAAAGCTGCCTAGGACTTCAACTTTTGCTAAACAGTGAGTCCAGCCTCCCAGGGAAGGTAGGGAAACACCAGGAACAATCTACCAAGTAGTAGGCAGTCACAATTAAAAATGCCACCATGTCCCTCTGACTGCTTTTTCCATGCTGTTGAGGTAAGGTCCTTGGTAGAGATTTGTTGTTGTTGTTGTTGTTGGGGTTTGTTATAGTTATTGTTTTTATTTGTTTAAATACATCTCCTAAAGACTGCATCCCCATCAACTAGAGAAGGTAGAATTTTTTTTTTAAATCTCCAAAGATTTCTATGCCTTTTCCCTAGGAACTATTTGGTTTTCATAGATTTGAATAGGACCTGGAAACTATAGGTTATTTTCAGTCTTGTAGGAAAAAAAGCTAAGCAATTTCATGACTGAATTCTTCCATGCCCTTTTTCATCAGTCTAAATATTAGCATATGCCTAATTCATCTATCTCAGCTTCCTCCTGTCCCTCAGGAGCTATGAAGAGTGTACATCTAACAGGAGCTACTCTGGGGATAAAGAGAAAAGAGTTCTCACAATTTAGGGTAGAAGGAGGGTCAACTCAGACATTTGCTAAGTTTGACAAGTCTAACCTGTCCAAGCTGAACCACCTGTATTTTTGGTGAGTTCTGTTACTCCCTAAGCTGGACTGCAGGCTTGGCTATGTACTGTCTGTGCCTATGAGGTTTTCTGCTTCCTCCGAAGAGAGGAAAGATAATCCCATAGCCCTGGACTTACATCTGCAGAGCCAAAAACCCCACTTGTCCATGTGTTGAGATGAGACACTCATGTCTTTACTTTTGTTTTATCTTGTATGTTTTTCTTTCATGTAAATGCAGAGTTGCTTCATATGTATTTGTCCCGTTTGTGTGTTGCAGGATGTCAAGGTCTTTAGTGAAGATGGGACGAGCAAAGTGGTGGAGATTCTAACCGACATGACAGCCAGGGACCTGTGCCAGCTTCTGGTTTACAAAAGTCACTGTGTGGATGACAACAGCTGGACTCTGGTGGAGCACCACCCACAACTGGGATTAGGTAGGGGACTAGGTTCTTAGCATGGGAATACCATCTGGAGGCTTTAGTGTGTGATCAAATAGGTATGCCACAGCCAAATGTAAATGTGTCATCATTTCCTGCCACGCTGGCTAGTGGTCCATAGTTGCTCTCCACTCCTTCCGGCCCTGTCCTTCCTCCTAAATTTCACTTTTCTCCCTCTGATACTCCTGAGATTTTCTCCTTGTTCTCAGAGCAGTAACTTCCCAAAGGCTTAGGCTGGGTCATAGGTCCTGTCTGACTTGATTCTTCTCTAAATGTCGAGAGCCCTGAGGGGGCTTGCTGCCCATCTGTGTGTTAGAGCCCATCAACCACTGGATTACAGCTGCCCAAATCAGAGAGTAAGTAGCTCACTCTGACGATAGGAAGAAGGGAGCCATGACTCCTTTGCAGTAGGAACAGGGAGTCAGGATAATATTACAGAGGCGTCTCATAGACATATAATGCTTACGTAGCATCTTTGTGAGGTGATGCCTGTGCTGTGTGTGCACATGTGCACAGGCACATACATGTTTGTATTTTCTCTGTATAACAAGAGCATATTTTAGACTGTAGAACATTTGAAACTAGATCCTTTTGTGTGTGTGCTCAGTTGGTTCATCTCAGGTAAAGACACTTGTCAGACTTTTGCTTAAAATCTTATTTGCATGAAGTCTGAAGCCTGCAAAATCATGAGCAGGTATTTAAAAACAGAATTTTCACTCAATTAAGCTATAATTTTCCCATGTCTTCCATGTCTTTAAAAAGAGATATCAAATTTCACAGTTTTAAATTCTGCTTATAACCCTTTTGAAAGGTTAGTAAAGTGGATTGTAACCTCTTGGCTTAGAATAGTCATTGAATTGACTGGCACTCTTCCAGCAGATAGCATACAATGCTTTAAGCAGAGATAATGTGATGTGAGCTTGAGTCACAATTTTCTACCTCTCTTTGGACTTGCAGATACCTGTAATGCATGGCTGCAGACACACAGAACTCTAGTGGGTTGTTTCAGTTACTTTTCCCATTACTACGACAGAAAAGCTTATGGAAGGGGGCTTTGGGGTGGGAGAGGGGCCTTACTGTTTGAAGGTTGAGTCTAGGATAGAACAGGTTGTGACAGCAGAATTACATTTCATCTACAATGAAGAGGGATGGCTGCCAGGCCGCCTGCTTCCTTTGAGTTCTGGACCCTAATCTATGCCATAGTGCTGCCCACATTCCGATTGGGAGCTCTCCACAGAGACTGTGGGTCTCCTCCCCCTGGCTCAAACTGTCCGGAAACCCCTTCACACAGTGTGCCCAAAGGCATGTTCTTAAACGACTCTAAACCCAGTCATACTGTCATGAAGATTAACCATCACACTCTTCTTTCCCATCTACTGCCTACCTATGTGACACCTGAGCCTTTTCCATTGTCACTACCTACCTTCTGCCATATTCCTTCACAATGACTGAACTACACTGTGACAAGTATTTGTGGTGTACAGTCTGTGGGCATAATGGCATGCACTGAGACAATTGGTACAAATCCACACAGGGATGGCTTAAGAAACTACTCAATTCAAGGATTTCTGATGAGAGCCCTGGGTGTGAAGCCACCATACAGTGCATAAACTAGATAGTAAGGCTTTGGAAAGAACTAGAACAAGTGTACCTCATTTTGAGGAAGTAAAAAAGAGGACACCCGTACATATACAGCCCTCTGATGGTGATATTTCTGCGTCCCTTTCTTTGTTCTTTTCTCAGTCACTTTAAAAGTACACTAGTGTACTTTAAAATGAATAGTATTTTATTTTGAAATCAAATTAAAATGGGGAAAATATAAAAGAAAGAATAAATGAAATTATTTTAAAAGAAACAGGAATCTTTGGGTTAAAATTTGGGTCCCATTAGGCAAAAAAGTAATTAATGAGCCCCAAAAGGCCAGAATCTAGAAGAACTGGATATATGCTCAGACATTTTTCCTTGGATGTCTCTTCCACACCAGTTCCTCTCTTGTTGCAGACAGTAAAATACACTTACCACCTGGGCTAGATCGTGGAGAGCACCCCCAACACAAGCTCCCTTTCTGCCTTCCATTCCTCTCTATTGGGGGGGGGGGGGGAGAGAAGAGTGTGTGTGTGTGTGTGTGTGTGTGTGTGTGTGTGTGTGTGTGTGTGGTGGTTGTTGTTGATTCAACCTATCATTTAATTAAAACAAAAAAAACATAGCTAATTAGCCCTTTAAAAGGAAATTCAGTTTCTGCCCAGTTGCACAGCAGTCTCTTGTCAGGGTCCTACTGGTAGAGAGACGTGGCACTCTGCGGTTCCTCTCAGAAATCCCTCCTCAGCATCAGCTGCCCTGCTGCTGAGGGCTGAACCACAGGCTTGTGGGAGACTCTTTGTAATGGATGTTGCTCTAGGGTGGGTTTCTGGGTCCTGGCCTAAAGTGTGGGGCCTCACCTATGCTCAGTGTGGAACCACCCTGCCCTACATTCCTGGGAATCACTGTCTCCATGGAAATAGCTCTCTTGGCAATTCTATATTGAGCCTTCTTCTTAGGGAGGAGGACACACAGGGAAGCAGTACAATGTACAAGTCTTTTGGGCAAATTCTAAAGCAGATTATGACCCAAAACTGTGACAAATAGGAGCATAAAGATAGCATTCTGATAGTTTTAGTTCATAGGTAACCACAAACTAAGGTCTTCAAAACAATTACTATGCTGATTTTTGCAGCTGATCTACTGGAAACTTAACCAGATGTTAAAGTCTTAAAGTAGACACAGTTTTAAAGATAGCCTGTGTGAGCCAGCTCCCTTTTTGCTAGAAAAGTCTATAATGACTTACTATGGTTACGGGTCATCCAGTAGACTGATGGAGAATTAGTACCCAGTAGTGTTTCTGCCCTGTCTTCCTTATATCTGTGAGTAAGCAGAGGTGAAAACCTGTGAGCCAGAAGCTCATGGTTCTTCCAGTCCCCAGTGTCACCTTCTGCTGACGTCTACCTCTGTCTGAGGTGCCGTCTTTCACAAAATGCCTAGCAACTAGTAAACATCTTCTGTGTCTTGCAGTTTCCCAGGGACTGATTCTCCAGTCCTTCTGTTCTTTTCACTAATAAAAGTATCATCCTGATGACCACTCCCCATACAAGCCCCCTACATGTTGGGGCTTCTTCAGCCTCCCAAGTGTGGGAACAGTCAGTGATAAATCTTTGCCTAGAGGCATTCCACAGCAGCCTGGGGACACCAGCTATAGAGCCCTGAACAAGGGCTCAGCAGGATTTCTCCTCTGTTTCCCAGCTTCCTGGGGAAGGAACCTGAAGTTGAAGCTGCAGCTAGTTTGCCTGAGGAGCCACAGTGAGGCCCTTCTGGGGTCCATAGCCAGCTGGGGGAAAAGCAGATCCTTCAGGGCTGCATGGGCTAGCTTGGCAGTCACTGGTTACCTGAAACCACAGTGGGGCCCAGTTTCCCCTGCCTCCTTCCCCAGGCACCAAGCCCTCCCCTGTGTACGTGCAGTATGTGTGCAGCTTCCCTAGGACCTCTTTCAGGCAGCTGCTGTTAAGGATCAGAGCAATATAGACCACAGCCTTGGTCCTAGCTAGAAAGCTCCCTACAGGGTCTTTGTGCCCCCTCGGGGTTCTTTGGAAAGCACAACACTTTTTGATTTAGAGCTAGCTACTGCATTCTTACTAGGGCTGCTGCTACCTCTCTGTTTTACTCTGTTTTGTAAATGGTAAAAATATTTTATTCCGTAAAACAACCACCTACAGGTTATTGGGTTGTTGAGTTTTAAGTTTGTTTAGAATATTTTCTCTGAGTAAAGCTCCTGATGGAATTTGCTGATGTGTTTTTGGACGAGAAAGCCTGTTTAAAATGAATGAACTTAAGCCTGGCGGTTTTTTTTTTTTTAATCATGCATCAGTTTTTAGTCAATGCTTAAGTTGTATGTGGTTGTTCGCATACGTCTTAAGGAAATATAACCCTTGTATAAACACAATCGTTCATGTGTTCCAGGGAGAATTCTCCCAGATAGAAGTAAATGGAAACTATTCTAGGTTTGCATCAGGCATGGCTTTTCATGCCCTATGAGATTTGTAGCCAGTGGGGACAGATTCTGCTTTTAAATGTTTCTGCCAAGATGTTCCCTTCTCTCAGTATCAAAATGGAGGCTAAAAGTGCACTGGCCAAGAATTTCTCTTGGTAACGGGAACAGTCCTCATAGAGCAGTGCCTGTAACCACAGTTCTTCTTTGTGAACAGAAATTCCTTTTCCCAATTCTGAGACCCTTTAAAGTGGCTTTTCCTAAGTGTCTCCCTTCCTTTGAAGATGAAATTTTTCTAGATATTCAACCCTGACTTCATGAGAGGCGGTGGGGACTCAGAATAGAGAACGCTCGTGTTCACTTAAGCTGTGAATGCCTGGCTGGCATCAGGTCACACATGTAGCCTGGGGTGGACTTGTCGATAGTTTATCCTGTTGTCTGATGTGGTTACTTCTGTGTCACTACCACCTCCATTCTGGCTTTTCAGGAGTTCTGTGGAAGGAACTCTGATCTCCATTCCACAACAGAAAGGCACAGATCTCTGAACATGTTTTTCATATCAGCAGGAAGCAGGCTGAGTTCTTCATACTCCCTGTAAAAGCAGAGGTTCAGAAAAGGGACTAGCCAGCCTTTCCAGATCCTTATATAAGGTGTTCTAAGAGATGTATGTAATCTCTCTGGTGAAGGCAAGAGGTGGATAACCCAGCTGGTGTCTTCATTCCTGGCCAGTGCTGACTAGCGAGGTGTAAACAATGAGTATGATGTGTATCCCATTGCTTGTAGCATCTCACTACAGGTCCCCTGGTCTTACTACCTGTGTGCCCTGGGGTGCTTCCTGCCCTACCTCTTGAAAGTCCCCTTTACTTGCTGTCTTTGCCTTTCCTTTGCCTTTAAATGAGAGTTGAAATTTTGTAGTATAAGGGCAAAATCATTTGTGACTCTCTCATTAAAGCTGTGTCAATTCCAACTGAAAAAGAAATACACACATGCCTGTACTAACCCAAACTTTGTGTTTTAGTGAATTTTTAAGGCCTCTTTTAGTGTATTGTCAGCGAATTAAGTTTTTCTCCCGACAGACTCATCTCAGTGCTTAAACCCAGCCTTTGACCTTGTAAAATTGCCCTGAAGTTTCTGTCACATCTCACATGTGATGCTTCTCCCTACAGAGAGGTGCCTGGAGGACCATGAGATTGTGGTCCAAGTGGAGAGCACCATGCCAAGTGAGAGTAAATTCTTATTCAGAAAGAACTATGCCAAGTACGAGTTCTTTAAGAATCCAGTGGTAAGTATCCTGAAATCTTGGAATTTTAGATTGAATAAAACTTGATTATCAGATGACGAGCTGAGACTTATAGGTATGTGGGTTTAAGAAGCTGGGTCACTATTCAGTTAAATAGGCCTCACAACCCAATCATCACTAGATGTCCTTCCTCAGAGGGTAGAGATGGTCATACTGGAACAAATTAATCAAATATTCAGCAACTAGCAGATACTCTCTTGATTATATGTTGGTATACTGACATCAACACCTTGATTTTTTTTTTCCATTTGTGGGGAGGTTCCTGTCATGTGACACAGTAGCAAAGGGGCTTTCATGACTTCTGAGCCTTTGGTCTTTTCCTGAGTCACCGAGCAGACTGACGGTCAGCTCGGGGAAACCAGTGTCTACTTCTGGTTCTGGTTCCACTTCACTGTTTTCTTGAAAAGAAAGAAATGTAATAGTTCTGGGTAATTCAGCAGAACTGCAGTCACTGTGTTATTTATTTATTTATTTATTGGCTTGCTTTTGGTTTTCTTTTGTACAAGTTTTGATAAAAGAATGAGAAGGATTGTTATCTAAAATACAAATGGATAATGATCATACCTGGAGAAAATTTAATATTGTCAGACATGTGTCTATAGTGCCTTTTTTTCTCCCTCTCTCTCAGAACTTCTTCCCGGATCAGATGGTCACTTGGTGCCAACAATCCAACGGTGGCCAGGCGCAGCTTCTGCAGGTACTAAGCAAACACTGGGTTCTTGCTGAAATAGACTTGCTGGAAGGTTGAGATAAGGAGCAGATTCCTGAAAAGGAAAGCAGCAGCATTCCTACTACACCATAGTGGGAGCCATTTGCTTCTTTCTGTTTCAATACTAATTGCTGTGTTCTACACAACACCAGTTTTGTTGGGATTTTAAGAAGTTTGAAGGAAGAAAATTTTGCCTAACCTTCCCCAGAGTATTTTACTGATTCAGAAAATGTCAGCTATATATAATAAGATATCTGCTTTCATTATTCTATGTGTGTATTGCCTAATTTTAAAAATGTATTCCTTCACAGAATTTTCTGAACTCCAGCAGCTGCCCTGAGATCCAGGGCTTCTTGCAGGTGAAGGAGGTAGGACGTAAGTCCTGGAAGAAGCTGTATGTGTGCCTGCGCAGATCTGGCCTCTATTACTCCACCAAGGGGACTTCAAAAGTAAGTTCTAGAACATTCCACTTCTCCCTGTGCTAGGTGTTCTTGCTGTGGCCTTGGGCTTAATTTTTAAAAGTCCCTGAACCTCTTTTATGCTAGTGTTCACTAATTAATGATCAATTTATATAATAATTGTACACACAGTACTGGTCTATCAGAAATTGGATGGAAACATACAGGGCAACAGCTCCTGTTCCTCTAGGATGGTCAGCCCTGGATCCCTGCTGTGGGTTGATTATAGATACTCCTGGCTGACTCAGTCAATGCAGGGGTGTACTTGGTCTTCATAATTTGGAACTTAGATCCAACCTGGCCATAGGATAGGTACTGGATTATTGTCCTGTATTCATGAGCAAAATATGGCTTTCACTCTACTGGAGCAAATTTTAAGAATTGTATAGTTCATAAAAACAATAGTGAGTCTATTGTAACACAAAGCTGGCATTTGTGGCTTATGCTGTTGTTGAGATTCCATACTGTCCTTTCAGTTCTGTGTATGTGACCTGGGGAAAAAGGTGAGCTTTTAGCATTATAGACTTTTTTCCAGAAAATGTGACCTCACAGTTCACTTGACTGCTGTTTTGCAGGAACCCAGACACCTGCAGCTGCTGGCTGACCTGGAAGAAAGCAGCATCTTCTACCTGATTGCTGGAAAGAAGCAGTACAACGCACCCAATGAACATGGGATGTGCATCAAGGTACTGCACAGAATGCTGTCCATTTGCTGGGACTGGGAGCTATGCAAAGGCATTTTCTCCTGGCCAGTATTTATTTGGTTGTGGATCCTTCTGCTCTAAACAGAAAACTTTCAATAGCCTGGGTGCTTGGTAGACACACACTCTATGGAGCACTAAGAGGCCTCGATGACTTAAGGCCAGGTAGCCATTAGCCCTCCTGCACTGGGTACAGCTTTTACCTGGTCATAGTAAGGAGAAGCAGAAACTGGTTAAGGAAGGGACCCTTGACCTGACACCTGATTGCCTGCAGCTATTAAGTGTACTACACTGTCTATGTAGGCTTCTGATCATGAGGATTGACCATGATACTGCCTACCCGCTATATGTGTATATGAGAACACTGTCACATGGATATAGATGTGTGCCTGTAGTCAGAACACACAGATGTGAATGTGTACATGGGTGCAAACAATGCATACTTGCACATATATGCACACACACCACAGCCAAGACCATGTTCTTTTTCCTCTTGGTGAAATTGTGGCAGTGTTGATTATCATGGTCATGACTACTATCTCCTGAACACTTATGCATGACCTGTTGTAATCATTTTATAGTCACTGTCTTATTTAATCTCCATGGATACTTGGGAGATAAGAGCTAGATCAGCTTCCTTGCCTTTGCGCAGATAACCAGTGACTAGTTGTACTTGGATCTCACCATGGTGTATTGGCTTCTAAGGTTTGAGGACAGCCTTCTCTAACATTGGGTGTATGAGTTCACACTGTTTCACTGGTTGGCTTTTTGTCTCTCCTGTAGCCAAACAAAGCGAAGACTGAGATGAAGGAGCTTCGTCTGCTCTGTGCCGAAGATGAGCAGATCCGTACTTGCTGGATGACAGCCTTCAGACTCCTCAAGGTAACATGACTCAAGGCTATAGTTGGTTGCACCTCATGCAGAACAAGCAACTGGATGTGGGTCCATCCTGGCACAAAAATGCTATGTCGTTTCTACTAAATGTGATTTATCAACTGTAGTTGTATATTCTTCTACATAAGGGCTCAGACCACTAGAAACGGTAGAAACAGGTTTTCCGGCTTGAGCACTATCAAGTGTTGACGTAAACTGATTCCTTTTTGGCTATCGATGGAGTTCTGTCCATTGTAGATCTCTTCTACAAGATGCCCCTAGTCAGTGGAGACAGCCAAAAATGCCTCTAGATGTTTTCAAATGTCCTCTGAGCATCAGGGGGTAAGAAATTTCCCTGTAGTAGACAACTCTCAGTTCTAAGCCTGTTCAAAGTCTGTCATCAAACTGACATGATATAAGCTAGCCGTGAAAGGAATACTTTGTATATGTTAAAATAATAAGATTTCTAGGTTTGTTACGCATGCCTAGAATCCCAGCAGTTAGAGGTGGAGGTAGGAAGATGGTTGAGTTTGAGGACAGCTTAGACCTTATTCAGAAACCCTTTCTTTAAAAAAGGAAAAAGAAAAAAAAAAGGAAAAAGAAAGTTGATCAATGTTTTAGAAAAACTATTAGTTAAAAAATAAGTATGTGGGGCTGGAGAGATGGCTCAGGGGTTAAGAGCACTAGCTGCTCTTCCAGTAGGTCATGAGTTCAATTCCCAGCAACCACATGGTGGCTCACAACCATCTGTAATTGGATCCAATGCTCTCTTCACATAAAATAAATAAATAAATCTTTAAAAAAAAAAAAATAAGTATGTAACAATATTAGGATGTCCTTCATTTTTGGGTAGGAGAAAGGCATTGCTGTGCTCAGTGGAACAGATTTACTTAGTGGACAATGCAGGACGTAGAGTCAGCTTTTTTTGCTCTTCGTCACTTCTTGGACATAGGACTGTACTAGAGGGTTAGAAAGTTGTAACGGTTACCTACTTCTCTTCTCCTCCTTTTCTGAAAGTTTCTTAAACTGATGTAAAAATTTCCCCCACAAAATGTCTTGCTGAATCAGCACAAGAGCCTGTCATTGTGGTTGCTTTGGTTTTAAATTACCCCACCCTAAAAAGGCAATTAGGTTCATGTTCTGCAAGACAGCAGACCACCAAGAGGCATAAGGAGCCTCCTCTGCAAAAGCACTTTGACAGTAGGACCAGCATGTTGGAAACAAAGAAGAAATTCACTGCAGTGCTCTGAAGCAGCTAAATGTGGTGATCAAAGTCCTTTCAGCAGTGAGAAGGTTATGCAGAACAAAAGACTGCTCTGGGTATAAAGAGGTCAGAGAAGCCTTGTGGGGGCCTAGCCTGACTGCCAGGGAGAGCAGCAGACTAAGAACCACAGAATGACTTGGGTGGCTTAGTGTCAGCAGCCTTTCCTTAAGTATCTCCCCTTGGTTGCAAGCACTCACTCACTCCCTGGTTCCACACAGGAGTCTCAGTTACTGAAAGGAGGTGTCTCCTGACTATGGCAAAAATGAAAGATAAGGCCAGTAGGATGAATTGGGCCTCAAGCCAATTGTTCTCATAAGGAAAGTACAGCTTTGTAGTCCTTCAGACTGAGATGATGGCCACCTTACCTAATGATATTAAAATACCCTTTGTTTTGTAGCCTATTGAGACCAAGTGGAAGGATTCAGTTAATTTTTTGTGCATAGATGTTAGTTATCTTAACTTGTAAGTCAGCTGTTCAAACCTTAGGCAGTTGGAGTTTTCCCCTCCCCCAAATGTATTTCTTTGTCATATATATATTGTAAGCTTTGTGGGTTTAGAACTTTCATTGCATTTTTTCCCCTAAAGAGGCCAAAGCTAGTGGTTTTCAAAGATTTTTATAGCAGAATGTTTCCTCATTTTAGGGCAGAATCTGTAACTGCCCAATATAACAAACAAATAAAAAGCCTGATTTTTTTTTTAATGTG
Source organism: Grammomys surdaster (assembly GCF_004785775.1). Taxonomy (NCBI): domain Eukaryota; kingdom Metazoa; phylum Chordata; class Mammalia; order Rodentia; family Muridae; genus Grammomys; species Grammomys surdaster. Next base: position 55,903 of record NW_021627571.1, on the reverse strand, counting down.
CCGTATTAGAGTATTATGAGTTAGGAGGAATCTCCAGTCTCAGTGGCTTGTAACAATGAAGACGTATTCCTTACCCTTGGCCTGCTAGAACTTGGCAAGGAATGTAGCCACAGCCTGGGTTTCCATGACCTGAAGAAGGGACAAGAGTCCGACAGTTAGATGTTCAAGCCACTTCTGATCCAGGGGCATGAGCCATCTAATCTTGAGCCTGGTTGTACTTAATAGATTTGCTTAACACCTATGCTAAATAGGGTGTGCCTTCCATTAAATTACAGCTCCCTCCTGTTTAAAAGCATTTCTTTAAATTTGTCTTATATTCCTGGAGTTGAGGTGCATTCTCTGAAGCATTCTTTGACCATGACTCTAAAGCTTTTTTTACCCTTGCACAAAGCAGTAAACTTGCCTACTACCTCACTTAAGAACCTATGTGTCTCACTGAGTTAGTAGAGAAAGATCTGTCCTTTTATTCGACGTTTTGGGTCTTCTAGGGTTAATGGCCAGAATAGAAACTAGGTAATAAAGGAAATCTGTCAATGCACAATAGATTCGCAAAGCAAATGGATTCCTTTCATTAGATCCCCAAACTCAACCCCATTTGTAATGTTAAACTCCTGTGAACTTTATTGATGTGCTTATGGTTCTTTATTATGTTAATTTATTAATTAGTTTCTTTAGGGGAATGTGTGTGGGCATGTGTATAGAGGTCAGAGGACAACTTGGGGTAGTCTTCTCCTTCACCATGTAAGTTCTGGGGACCAAATCCCGGCTTGGTGACAAGCACCTTTACTCCCTGAGGCATCTCGCCAGCCCAGAAGGATATTTCTTTACATGGCAAGTTCTGAATGTGGAGACATGGCTGTTGTCTCTTTACACAAAGAAACAAAACAGTCCACTGTTACCTTAATCCTCTGCTGTTTGGGAGAGTCACATTTAATGTGATGTGAATAGGGAGTGAAAGGCTACACGGCAATGCAGCAGGAAACATTGTTAGAGCACACAAAGGAAATCACCGTAATTGGACTATACATGTATCTTTAAAGCCCAGTCACCTAAAGTAAAAGGGAAATGAAAGAACGTAACTCTGTAGACAGCTGCTACATAAATGGCTAATGGCTTAACCACTTAAAGAGGTTGTATGAATACAGCTACCACCGTGTGGGTCCTTATATTCTTAAGTAGAAACAGTGTGAATTTGTAGTCTTTAAACTAAAACCAACAAATGTGAAAACAGTCTATTTCCTTAGTAACTGAGATTTTAAAAAATATATTAAAAAATTCAATGCAAATAAAGTATAATTTTATACCTACTTATAGAAACGATCTATTTAAAATAATTCATAGATCAAGGAGAGAAGGTAAAAGAAAATCAGAAGATATATCAGTTGAGTAATTATAAAAGTACCACAAATTCCAGTTACAGCAGAATAACTGTAACTTGTACAATTCCAGATGAATGACCCTTCTCCAAAATACTTGGCACCAGAAACACTTTGGCTTTTGGCTTTTTGTGACCCAGGAATATTTGTCTAAACATGAAATACATTTGTTTCATACATATATTTTACACATGGCCTGAAGTAATTTTACATATTTGCCTAGACACTGATCTCTCACATTCAATCCCAAAATCAAATTTGGGATTTTCTACTTGAGACGCTATATTGTTGCTCAAAAGAGTACATATTTTAGGTTTTCTTATTAGGAGTGTCACTGGGTATTGTGGGGAGAGGCCCTCTAGATTTCCCTCCCCTTCATTAATGAGCTAGGGCTACAAATTTAGCAAAGCTTGTATATGCATTATTATAATGAAAGGGATAATAATTAGTTGTGAGTTGATGGCCTGAAAGTAACCCTGAAGAGAGGAGTCAGGTACATATACAGTACTTGACCCTACTGACAATAATGTGTGATAATTCACCCAAAGCTTTACTGATCAGGTAAGCTCACCCAGACCTTAGTGTAGACCCCAATTTCCATGCATTGTTGGCCATACAGACCCATCACTTATGTGGCTGGTCTTAGTCCCTAGCATGGCCCCAGGCCCAACATGAGTCACATTCTTAACATAGGCTCTGTGGTCTGGCCTAGGGCCCCCAGTTAAGCACATATATCAGGCAGGCCATTCTAATGACTCAGAGACCACTGTTCTCCAGTGGGTACCCCAGTACAACAACTTGCAACTTTTTAACTTACTAAAAAGTCATGTTATTTGATCCCTTCACCACAGATAGGCTGACATAAGAGCTGTCTTCGTGTCCTATACCACCTATTTGAAATATTCTTGTTGCGGATAGTCGTTCTCTGCATACTAAAATCCCCTAAGACATCCTGCTGCTGTGCTTTATATATTCACATTTTATTTTAATCTGCATGTTTGCACTATGATTTTTCCCCTGAAGATGCATTGTTTTCTGGAACTAGAAGAAGTCAGCTCTAGTGTGGACCCTAGAAACTCTTAGTCTTGCCTCCATTAGTGAAGGAACAGCTCACTAGGAGCAGTAATTTCTCACTATCCTTTGTCTTGTGACTCATTCATGGAAAAATGTCAACTGTTTTTGTTTTGATATGTTTTCTGTCTTTTTTTTTTTAGCAGTTTTCTTATGATGTGCCTGATTTATATATTCTCGACTCTAGAGTTTGGTTATTTTCTTAGCAATAGGAGGAAATTCTTGGTGATTTCCACTTCAGACACTTGTCTTGCCCTGTCCCCTCTCTTCTCCTCTCACAGAAGTGGACTTCCACTCATGGAGAATGTTTTTGTCATGTTGTACATGTTTGTACTTTAGGGAGGAGTGTCCCTATAGGACCAAAAGCTGAAAGAGAGCTCATCCCTCATGAAGGAAGGACAAGAGGGTGGTGCAGCCACTTCATAATTTTATTTCCTCTTTCTTGTGCCTTCTCACTTGCTCACTCTCAGAATTTTCTAATTTGGTGTTTTGCATAAATAGTTTGGGAGTGGTTTGGGGGCTGTTCAAAGTATATGAAACCTGGAGACTCTGGAGACCAGCTTTAGAACTAGCTGGCTGTGTGTTGTAGGTCCTGAATGCCTCTCTTCTCGTGACCTTGGACCACTTGCTCCCTTGTGTTTCTGTGCCGTTATCTGTAGAGTGGGGCTAATGATAGTATATTGATCATAAAAATGGGTAGTAGCAAATGCAGTAGATCACTTAGACTATTCTATTTGACTCATGCAAATCTCCAGAAAGGTAATTACTCTTGACCTTGGTATTATGATAGGTGTTGTTGCCCTGTTTGTTTCCCTCTCCCAACATTCCCAAAACAGTCAGCAACCCCCTCTTCCAGGATAGAAGTTCTGAGGCAGAACTCAACAGAAGCTCACTATCCCCCGAGTGTTATGTCCATGGCGGCCGGGGGGGGGGGGGGGGGGGGGCTTTCGCAGAGAGTACTCCGCTATTGTGCATCAGAACTGCCCTCCCAGCTGTGGGGTTTGCTGTGGACTGGGGCTATGGAAGCTCTCAGGTGCTGGTACTAACGCTAGTCTTTCCTCTTCAGTATGGAATGCTCCTGTACCAAAACTATCGCATCCCGCAGCAGAGGAAGGGTCTGCCCCCTCCTTTCAATGCACCTATGGTAAGTGGTGGAGTCAGGGCCCTCAAGAGTCAAGGCTGTGGGAACCTCATTGCAACATGCCTTGCCTGTTCCAGAAATAAGGGGAGCCATCTTTCTTATCTTTGGCTTTTGTTTTGGAACCCATGGATGCTGAAGCCATTCTCTAGTGAAGATACTGAGAGTATAACCACTCCTGCTCCCCAAAGCACAGAAATGCACCATATTATCAAATTGTGATTTTAAAGACCCTCTGGTACTTACTCCCAGGAGAGACAGCAAGCTATAGTCTTGTGTCTACTTCCCTAAACTAATGCCCCCAAGCATTGTCTTCAGTGAAGAATTGGAGATGATCACCTTCCTTCTTTCCTTTCCTTCTTTTTAAACAAAGCCCGAAGCCATTTTTAGTGTGGTTCCATTTAGATAACTAAGCTTTCAATGTAAAACAGGGAATTCTGTAGCACCCTTCCTGGTGTCTTTATGATTGTTTCATGGTGGGAGGGAGGTCTCTTTGACATGTTGCTCTGGCTGATTCCCCTGCATCTTACAATCTGTGGCCTTTGCTTTACAGCGCAGCGTTTCTGAGAATTCTCTTGTGGCCATGGATTTTTCTGGACAAGTTGGAAGAGTGATTGATAATCCGGCTGAAGCCCAGAGTGCTGCCCTGGAAGAGGGCCATGCCTGGCGTGTAAGTCACTAACCCCAGTCTGGTTGAAACTGGTTACACACATACTCCCAAGTTTTGCCAGGAGAATGGCTCTGCTAGTGTTGGTGGAAGGAACTATGGGAGTACGTGCAGGAAGCGGCTGGCCCCAAAGGTCCCCCATGCTGTCAGCCCTCCACACCAGTCTATCCTGAGCTGTTCCTGTGATAAATTACTAGTGGCTATTCGTGGAGGGCACGGGGCCAGACGTTCACATGAGGACTCCACGGGGAACAGTTCTCTTTCTAAGCTCAAATGCTGAATCTGCAGATGGAAAGATTATCTCCCATCTCAGGTTTCCCTGAAATTTAAAGACCATGTGCAGAACACCTGCCCAGGGCTCTGCTTAGAAGACATTCCCAGTCCTTCATCCATAGTGTGGGAAAAGGGCAAAAGTCTTCAGTACAGGGACTCAGGAGAGCAGTGTTCTGAAAACTGTCGGAGCTTAAAGTGCTAGCCTGTGCTGCTCTGCTGAGTCTCCGGGATTTTTATCCTAAGTAGTCTGGATAAGAAACATGTTACCACAGCCACAGTTGGCTAGAAATAACCAAAATGTATTCTATTTACCATTTTGGCCAGTAACCTCTTTATTCTCCATAGTCAGGTAGTGTCATTGGAGGCTGAGGGTTAGGGAACACTGCTCAGCCACCCTGTCCTGGACAGTGGGTGCCTTGGTATGTCAATTTCTCATCTTTGCTGATGTAAGCATTTCTATTACAGAAGCGAAGCACTCGCATGAATGTCCTAAGCAGCCAAAGCCCTCTTCATCCTTCGACTCTGAATTCAGGTAAGCATGTCTATAAAGGCGAAGACCTCTGCTCTCTGAGCCTTTCTTAAACTGTGCACAATGCACAGGCAGAGCTACCTCTGCTTCCACGCTACGAGAGCTGAGCTCCAAGTTTGTCAGAGTTGTTTTCTTGGCTCTTGAGGGTCTCTATAGAGGAGCCATGTCTTACCCTCCATTCCCCATCTCTCCTGCAGTGATTCACAGGACTCAGCATTGGTTCCATGGACGTATCTCCCGCGAGGAGTCTCACAGGATCATCAAGCAACAAGGTCTCGTGGACGGGTAAGGAAACTGGACCAGTTAAATCTATGACCTGTTGAGGTCTTAATGTGCTGAACACTTGCTCTGCCTCACACAAGGACTCACAATTCCCTAAAGAAACTAGCTCAGAGGCAAAGTATGATGCCTATGCCAAGTTAAGGGCAGAAGTGATTTCCAACTGTCCTGTCCTGCAAATATATACATATGTGCCCTCTACCTCTTCACTGAAATTTCAATAGAAAAGAACAAGGCTGGTTATTTTTACTTTTTAAGGCAGTAAACAAAGAGGAAAAAAATAAATCATCAACACCTTTTTATTTATACACTTTATAAATCCCCTTTTATGAGAGCAGCCTCAGACAGCTGTGGTTTAGAGCCACAAGAGGCTTGCATCTTACAGTTATGACTGCTCAAGTAGATTGTCTCACTACTAAGCCACTCTGGACAACAGAGGATGTGGATGATAGCAGCCATTGGCCAGAGTGACTAGGTGACTGAACGCATGCATGTAGCAGGTTGACCTGCAAGCATTCACATCATTAGCTGTCACAAGGTAACGTCAGGGTGCAAGCTGTATCACAGCACAGTTATCCCAGGGGCCTCTCCTAGTCCTTGCCTTCATCTTGTCCCAGCACCCTATCTACAGACAAAAAATAGTAGGTAGATAAATGACTGAGGCAGGGACCACCATCTTGTCCCTGGTCAGAAAGGAACACTCTAGCTCCCTGGTTTCAGTGTGAATAACCATGTTCTTTTCATGGCATCTTGTCATCTTACCTGCAGTGGAACATGTTCCATGACAATAGCACCCATGATTATGTCCTCCCTCCACCTCCCCCCACCCCCACCCCAAAAAGTGGTTTACAAAACAATGGGCTTCATTACAGAGTTTTAATATATACCTGTTATTGTACTTTTTCCATATTTTTCCCTTCTTACTTTCCTTGTCGCTTGTCTTCCACTGGTCCCTCTCCTCCCTACCAAATAGGACTGGTCCCTCTTACTTTCATTGATTTCATGTGATCACTGTAGATACAGATAAAGATATATAGTTAAATAGGGATTCTGAATATGAGAAAAACATGCGACATATCTTAGGTCTGGGATAACATTTTCCCTATAAGCCTGGCTAAACTGTGCCATGGAATAATATGCTGGTGTGGATTTCCCAGTCCTATTTAACTGCCTTCTGTTCAAATATCACACTTTCCAAGCTGGTGACACCACTATTAGTGGTAGTTTGGTCTAATGTCTCAAGACATTTCTTCTTCATAATGCCAGTAGGGCTTGGAAACTTTCTTCTTTCCTAATGTGTTTAAGGTATGGGAAAGCATGAGTTTAGACTTCTTTGTGCTGTTCTATTTTAAATTTTATTTTGTAATTGTTTAGAGGTTGTAGAAAAGTTTCAGGAAAAATGCAGTCAACTCTAGTATATAACTTTACCCAGGACCACTGGTTAACAAGACAGCACATTCACTCTGCCATTGTTTATTTATTTTAATTATTTAAAAGTAAATTATAGATCAGTGTCCTTTTATTCCTAGTGGAAGCTTTGTGTGGTCTTACATAACCAAGGTGGCATTATAAAAGCCAGGAAGCTAACACTGATACAGTTGCCACTTATTCATTTAAATTTTTGTAGTACCCCCTCATTGCATGCTTCATAAGAAAACGAAAAAAATCCACAACCTTGGGTAATGCATCTAACATCCTCAAAGGCATTATAGTCGGTTCCTGTTGTGAGCAGACAACAGACCTGACAAGTGGTGTCTGGATTTACTCCAGGCAGTTTCCCATGGCTAGAGTTGGCTCATATATCTGGGGCAAGAGTACACAGGAAATGGTTCAGTAGCCTCCTCGGTGTATTCAGGCTGGAGACATCTCTCCTATCCCCATGGTGGTGACCTGACGCGGGATAAAGACAGTCTCAATTTGATTCCTGTACCATCAAGCTAATATGTTCCCTTTTGTAAAGAGTAAATATCAAGAAAAAGGCACCGTTGCAGTGGGAAATGTTTCTTTTCAAGCATGTATCCCCAGGTGAATACTTCCAGTCTTCCACTCCTCCCTTGTGTGCTCGACATCTTCTCTTTGTTGGATAATTGTGGCATATCCCTATCAACCTTTGAACACTTTCTGACTCTCTAATACAGAACATTGCAGTTCCATCTTTGTAGTTTCCCTGCCTTGCCTGAATCCATCATATTCTCAGGGCCCCTGGTTCCTTTCAGTGTTGAATGGCATCTAGACTACCTTCTGTGTGCTGCATCCACTGTAGCCACTGAAAGTCACTCAGGTGCCAGCACACCAAAGTGTCATGGCTGCAAGCCCATTTTTCTCAGTCAGTTCTAGCTGGTATACACATGCATACATGTATGTTCATACATGGACAATTCATTTGGGATTTTAAAAGGAATCAATAATAAATTGCTGGTTTTCCACTCCGCAGGCTGTTCCTTCTTCGTGACAGCCAGAGTAATCCAAAGGCGTTCGTACTGACACTGTGCCATCACCAGAAGATTAAAAACTTCCAGATCTTGCCTGTAAGTACCAATGCCTTTAACTTAGTCTCCCTTCTGAGTTCCCTGGTTCTATTTCTAATGCAGTTCCCAATTTAAACATAACAAGCTTATAGATGGGAGCCAACGGCTTCAAGTCTAGGGAAGCAGTTCTCAAGAGTCCCCAAGAGGGAATACTGCTGAGAGGCCACTGTTGCCGAGACCTCAGCTTATGTGAAACTATGTAGGAGTATCCAGGTATACTAGACTCTTGCAGCAGATTGGACATTGGCTCTTTTCTGCACAGGAATGGTCAGACCTGAGCCAGTGTGCCCCATGGCTGCTCAAAATATAAAGGAACTTGCTGATGGTTAAGTGGGTCCCAAGGGAGCTCATGGTCTTCTGCCCACCTGGTCATTGGATCATGAGACAGTTCTACCTGTGGTCTATTCCACTGTGCCATGACAGACCACCTTCCTCAGCCCCCTTTGCTTTCCTTTGTAAAGCACAGAACTTAGGAGACTGTCTGATGTAGTTTAACCCTCCCTGCAGTGCCACAGGTTATTCCCCAAGATCACACCCTCTAACATGGCAAGTGTTTTTGTTTTCTGTGTCTCCACAGTGTGAGGATGATGGGCAGACCTTCTTCACTCTGGATGATGGGAACACCAAGTTCTCCGATCTGATCCAGCTGGTCGACTTCTACCAGCTCAACAAAGGTGTTCTGCCCTGCAAGCTGAAGCACCACTGCATCCGCGTGGCCTTGTGACCTCCCTACCCGCTCACTCACAGAGGCTGGAGGCAGCAACACTGGAACGGAGAAGAGAGGCCTGCATGAGGGTGAGAACACACAACACCTACTCCCACCCAAGGACTCAGAACAACATGGCTTTTTGATCGGTACCAACCGACCTACATCAATTAGTTATTGGACTTCACAAAGATTTGCCGTTTCGGATCAAGCAGGACCACCTCCCTCTGCGTCAGCCATTTAAAATTGGGGGAGGGAAGAGATCCAGTGCAAGTGTGGGAAGAAACTGGAATGACGATTTTGATTAGGCCACGTAGGGTGAAAACCGCAGAGAAAATGATTGGAAATGAACTCTTGCCCTGGAATAACCTTGACAATTCAAAACGCGATGTTTACTTTTTGTATTGATCACTTTTTTGCACTCCTTCTTCGTTGTCAATGTTGTACTCGGCCTATGGTAGGAGAGGATGCTGTGGCTTTGCAACCCAGATGAGACAAAGAGTTTTTGAATTGGCAGGCTTCGGCCTACAAATGGCTCCCCAAAGTTTTCTAGATGGCATCCTGCTCTCTGCAGGCTGCAACAGTGTGGGTTTGGCTCCTACATTATAGACACCCCAGTCCTCCCCATTATACTTGAAAAGCGCTTTTTTTTTTTAAACAAAAAATAATAAAATAAAAGGTGTCATCCGCAGATGACACCAAGCATGTTTTGTGGACGCAATCAAGCTGCCACAGTCTGGTCATCGTTGTTGTTGTGCTGACGTCTGGTCATTTATTATTAGTGTGTCTCGTTCTCCACAGTGCCGGAGACCTCATAACTTTGGAAAACTCACTGTTCCCAGCACAGCACAGCTGCATGACCTCAGCTTCAGACTGATGTCAGCCAGCCTTCTTGGAACACATTGGTATTCATTGTGGATGCCACACAGTCCATCTGGGGTGCCCTGTGCCTCCCATTTTCACAGCCGCCCACTGTTGTAGAATAATCGCTGCCTTTACCCTCTGCAGTAGCCTCAGTCATTTCAGTTCTCCCACAGGGGTGGGATGGGGTGGGGGGGTGGGGTTAAAGGATCGAAAGAGAAAAATGCCAACTTGTTGGCCTTGTGCTCTGTCACTCTGAGCATTGATGTTGATAAAGAGAAGGAAACACTGCAGAGGCACAGCCTTAGGCTGGCTTTTAAGTCTTCGCTTGATGACCTCTGCACCCTACTGAAAACCCCCTAAGCCAGCAGGAGCAGGGTATGCAGAGGCTCTGCCTCTGCTGGCTTAGGGTGAGAAGTACCTCACAGTGGTTGTGAACATTGGACAGATTTTAGGAGCATGATGTTTTGCCTCCTCCTCTGAGAGAGGAGTCAGAAGGTGGCCGGAGTTATCATTGAGTCCCCTGAGCTCCATGGAGGACCCTCTGTTGTCCCCTTGATGATTTATCAGGCATGAGAGTAGCAGACAGGACTCTCTTGAGAAACACACAGACAATTGTGGTGAACACATTTCCTTTTTTGACACCACATAGGAAGTCTGCTACATACCTGAGCTAGCCACTAGATTGCCAGTCCCGACTCATTGAAGTGCTCCCCAGGGAGCCACTTCCGATTTTGCTGCGGTTGACGGCATAGTGGAAGATAGATATGACAGCGCTTTGTAAAGCAGACCAGCAAGAAGCTGGTCCACAGGATAGAAACACTGTAGTTCACAGACCACGCAACCGTGTTTCCACGAGATGTTATTACAACAAATGAAGAATTTTTTTCCTTTTTTTTCTTTTTAATCTTTTTGACTTTTTTTTAGTTAACCATTTTCTTATGCATAAGTGCTCAATTGCATTTCTCTTTCTTTCGCAGCTAGTTAATCGTTCAGTTGACAATGAGAGAATTCTCAAGTTCATACCTGGCAGCAGGCTCCCACTGATCTTCCCCTTAAAGACAGATAACGGACATTTCAGTTTTACCATACTCGTTTCTTTTTGCTGACTTAAGGTCAGAACTTTACAAACAGACAATAAACAACCCTAGGGTTTCTTTTTCCAGTTTACACAGACCAGTCCCCACAGTGCATAATCCTTTTCTCTTTTGCCTCTACAGTAGAACAGCTAGGATGTGTATCTCATATTTATAAGTATGCATTTTATTTAAGAGGAAGTATAGGCTTGACTCTGGTTCACAATTTTGTACGTAGCTGGTTTGACGTAGTATTTTGTACTTCCCTTGCCGAAGTGAATTGTTGAAGGCTGCAACCCACCCGCCTTGAGTGTGGCAGACTTCAGTGGCCCAGAGCTCACCAGCCTTTGCACAGGCAGCTGGGAATTCCACCTTAAAACAGCTGGTCCCTAGGTTAGTGGGTACCCAGCCCCCCTAATCAGAGACTGAAGGACAATTGACTTTTATTTTTGTATTTAATTGACATGAATGTAAAGGGGACAGCTCAGGGTTGTTTTGGAGCCTGTTTGACTTTGTAATCTCTGCCTGTGATTTTCTTTTCTAAATGACAACTCCGTGTAACCACCTGGACTAAGTTGAGAAGGAAAATGCCAAATGCTTTGGGTTTTTAGTGTTTTAATAGGGTAGACTCTGTTATATTATTAGGTGTTAAGAGTTTCTGAACGTGTTTTTTCTTTTTTCTTTTTTTGTTTGCTTAAACTTTGAAGAAATATGTGCCTCAGCTTAGATGTTTTGTCTTCTCCTTTCTGCACTTAAATACCTGACAGTCTGTCCGATCGCTGTGCCTCCGAGAGCGCTACTAGCTCATCGTAGATTTGTGATGTCATAGTGCAAAATGCAGTGACCGGAAAAATGACCTGACATGTAAACGTTTCAGGGAATGCAGAGGGTGTTAATTAATAGACAAAACCTTTATCCCGCGTGCTTTGCTTCACTCTGTGCTACATAGCTCTTTGGCTCGTGAACCTAATTGTAAACTTTCAGGTATTTTTGTACAAATAAGGGACTGATGTTCTGTTTCTTGTTATTAGAAATAAACATTAATAAAGCGTTCTTGGTGTCCTGTCGTTTTTATTTTTTACGCCGATATCTAAAAAACTGGGCTTGGGGCGGGTAAGCTTGGTGGGTGAGAGTGACAGTTGTGGGCACAGGAGACTCAGACGTCAGATCCCCAGTAACTGTGGAAATTAGGCAAGGGGTGAACCCCCTCAGCTAGGCCAGCCTCTACCTGTCCTTCCTCCCACAAGAAAGAATCACAGGCTTGGGCTGGAGAGATATGGATAAAATGCTTGTCACACAAGATAAAGATATGTGTTTCAACTGGGTGGCAGCACATGCTTTTAACCCCAGCACTCGGGAGACAGAAGCAGGCAGATCTCTGAGTTTGAGGCTAGTCTGATCTACATAATGAGTTCCAGAACAGCTAGGGCTACACAAAGAAACCCTGTCATGGAGAAAGGAAAAAAAAAAAAAAAAAAGGCTATGAGTTCCAGCCCTAGAACCCACAGAAACACGAGTGGTGCCATACAATTGTAATCCCAGTGCTAAGCAACAATACCTGGGGCTCCCTGGCACCTAGCCTAATTGAGAAGTTCTGGGTTAAATCAAAGAACCTGTCTCACAAAGTAAAGTGGATGGCACCTGGGGAATGACACCCAAGGTTAACCTCTGGCCTCCACACAAACAGGAACATCCTGTTCATGGACACCTATATACCCAGGACTATGTACAGGCATACACAAGGAATCACAAACCTTGGAAGGTTTCAGAAAGTCAGATATCCACAAAGTTTAACAAATGCCTCCAAAATTCACATTTGACAAGGCATTAGAACATCAAGGACCTAGGCTTTCTTGTCAAATAGGAAACTAAGAGGCCTTATAAAGACAACTCAGCAATTAAGGGCACCAGCTGCTCTCCCAGTTTGGCCCCAGCATTGACAAGATAACTTACAACCACCTATTAATTACAGTTCCAGGGAATCAGATTCCCTTTTCTGGTCTCCTCGGGCACCAGGCATGCACATGGTATACATACATGGGAGCAAAACATTTATACATACAAAATAGAATATATTATTGAAAGGAATTGTCAAATTAAGAAAATGGACACATAAGAAAAAAAAAAAAAAGGAAAAGAAAATGGACACACTCTGGCTATTGCTCACTGGAGGGCTCCTTGTCTTCATGCCTCCTCCACAACCTACCCCAGTTACCCAGAGAAAATGGATATTGTAACCTGCAATGTTTGGAAGACTTGTTCATTTAGTTTAGAGCACGAGTCCTTAGGACTATGGAGATGGTTCAGTGGATAAAGTGCTTGCTGTGTCAGCACAAGGAACCAGAGTTTATGTCTCCAGAACCTAAATAAAATTCAGGCAAATGTGGCAGCTCTGTAGTCCCCACATGTGTAGGGCAATGACAGAGTCTATGACAAGCAGGCTAGCCAAACTAGCCAGAATTGGTGAGCCATGGGTTCTGTGAGGGACATGGTTTCAGCAAACTTAAGTAGAGGGTGATCAAGGAAGACGACTGATGTCTGCTTTGGACCTTGACTTGCACCACTCACAATGTGAATCTGCCTTTGCTATAAACTGTCCTCACAAAAACAAGCAAATCTCAAAGGCAGGGCAATAACGAAGCACACCTCTATCCTATCATGACAAGCACTGTCTCACAGGTCTGATAGTTGGAGCCAAGGTGTGTACGGCACTACCAGACCACAGTTTCACTCCAAATAGCACAACAGAAGCCAAACACAGCACACATGGGAAGAAAAAAATCTTCAGAGCACAGTGTGAACCTTGATCTCACTGCTTCATAAGTGGTTAAAGTATATGTTCTGTGCCAATGCTGCACATACCTATAATCCTATAATACCAACACTTGGGAGCAGAGGCAGGAGGACAGTTCTATCAAGGCTAGGCTTAGCAACAAAGGCCAGAAGACAGCTTGGACTATCTCAGACTCTGTTTCAAAATATATTTTTTCAGTCAGTGACCATGAAAACACTAAAGTAGAAAATTCAGTCACACATTGGCACTCTTTTGTATGTGTGTGTGTGTGTGTGTTTATTTTTTTTAAAATCAATTCGTAATTTTTACTTATTCATACAGGGGTTATAAACACAAAAAGGCAGGACGTAGGGAAGGGGATGACACCAAAGCATGTGTGTTCAGGGGGAGTACAGATATCTTTCAGGACAGGGTATCGGCTGGGTGAAGTTTCAGGGGACAGGTCACTATGACTCTGCCTATGATTCACTTTAGACCTCACTCTTAAAGGGAACAAACAGTGGAAAATGCATCATAAAAAGTATCGATCTTTGTCTCAGTGCATGTTCTTTACAGTGATAAAACACCATAACCAAAACAACTTGGGGAGTAAAGGCTTTATTTCATTTTATAGTTGTCCATATGAAGGGAAGCCAGGGCAGGAACTCAAGACAGGAACTAAATCAAAAGACATGAAGGAACTGCTCACTGTCTTCTAGCTTGCTCAGTTTGCTTTCTTACACATGCCAGAACCACTTGCCCATGGATGGCACTGCCCACGTCAATCAAGAAAACACCACACAGACTTGCCTACAGTGTGATAGAGGCATTTTCTCAATTTGAAGTTCCCTCTTCTCAAATGACTTTGTGTCAAGTTGACAAAAAATTAACCAACACAATTGACTTCTTTTCACCTTGACACATGCCCTGGCCCTCGGGGATTCGACAAGACCTTACAAAAGGGGGCGAAAGAATGAAGGGACAAGAGACACAAGAAATGAGAGCAAGTCTGGGGTTCTGATCAAGCTCTGAAACTTTAATTTTGGGTGCAGGTTATAAAAATAGAGCAAACCGGGAAGTTTAGGCAAGGGTGATTGCTCAGGGCTATCTCACTATTGAATCTTCATTGTCTAAGACCATCCCACTGTCATATCCTTATTGCTCTAGACCATCCCACTGTCATACCCTTATGGCCCTAGACCATCCCATTGTTATAACCGGCTCCCAGGAAATGCCAGACGTTCTTTAAGTTCCTGGGGCCTGAGACCTGTGAACGTCCTTTCTTAACCTTGCACTGACTAGGCTTTCTAGAACAGCAGGTAACTTCCTGGGTTCTCTTAGGACAGCAGGTAGTTTCCTGGGTTTGGCTCCTGGCAGACACACAACCTTATCACTATTAAACCATAAATTTTCCTTTCTTGTTTGTCCCCAAGAATCCATGTTAATATCACAACATAAAACAAAGCAGAACTTTATAAAGTCTTTAATACTTTAAAAGTCCAAGTTCTATTTAAAAAAAAAAAAATGTCTCTTTGAAAGTCCAAACTCCTAGGGCTACAGAGATGGCTCAGCAGTCAAGGGCACTGACTGCCCCTTCCAGAGGACTGAGGTACAAATCCCAGCATGGCAACTCACAACTGTATGTAACTCTAATATCTGGCACTCTCACATAAACATACATGGAGGCAAAATACCAATGCACATAAAATAAAGGTAAATAAATTTTTAAAAAATTTTAAACAGTCTAAACTCTCAACTGTGGGCTCCTGTAAAATGAAAAATAAGTTACATACTTGTATTCTAAGAGGAAAGAAACAAGACATAATCACAATCAAAACAAAACCAAAATTCAACAATATAAATTAAATCCTGTAGCTCAAAGTTGAGAATCTGGGAAGCACCTTCAAAATGACCTCTCCTAGTCTCCCACAAGGCCAAGTCTCAGCTGTTCTCTGTGAGCCTTCATGCCTTCAAAATCAGGAGTACCTAGGAGACTCTTACACATTATAGAGTTCAGCTGCCAGTGTGAAATGTAGCTCTGGTACTCTGTAGACCACAGCTTTTGTGTGCTAACCCTGAGGAAAGAATTTCAAAAGATCTCACTTCAGTGATACTAGTCTCCTCTAACGCTGATTTCCCTTAACCAGAACTGGTCTCTCAGCTCCAGCTGACCAGCAGCAATTGTCCAAATTAAAGCAACAGTCCTCAACCTGTGGAACATGTCTCCTTTAAGGTTGAGCAAAATGACGACCCCTTTACAAGAGTCACGTATCAGATATCCTGCATATCAGATATTTACAATTCATAGTAGTAGCAAGACTGTAGTTAGGAAGTAGGAACAAAAATAATTTTATTGGGGGTCACCACAACATAAGGAACTGTGTTAAAGGGTCAGCATTAGGAAAAAACATTAAGAACCACTGCAGTAAAGCAAAGGTTTCACTTCAGTGATCCTGATCTCTTCTTGATCACGGATGATTCTTCAGCTCTAGCTGACCACATACTACAGAGGATTACTTTAAATCTACCACATGAACTGCCCTGCTAGAATCTTTGAGAGACTCTCAAACTTCCTTCTGAAGCTTCACAAGCCAGGCCTCCATTGTCTGAGCTTTTTCGAGCATTGTCTAAGCTCCCACAATAGTGTATTAAGCTCTGAGAACTCAAAGGCTTTTCCAGGCCAAAGTTCTTAACATGTCTACAATCAGTACCTCCCTCCCACCCCATACCCTGGGGTTGGGCTAGGGAACATGGTCAGATCTGTCACAGCAATAGTCCTGGTCCCAGTATCAATTGGTGTGATAAGACTTAAAGCATGACCAAAAGCAACTTGGGAAGGAAAGGGCTTTTTCAGTTTACAGTCCATCATGAAGGGAATCAGGGCAAGAACTGAAGCAAGAGACCATGGGGAAACACTGATTACTGACTGGCTTGCTCCTCCTGCCTTGTTTGATTTGTTTTGTTAATTTACTTTTGGTTTTTAGAGATGAAAATCTGTAGACCAGGCTAACCTCAAACTCACAGAGATCCATCTCTCCACCTCCCTCTGCCTCCCAAGTGCTGGGATTAAAGGTATGCGCCACCACTGCCCAGCTTGTTTGCTTTCTTAAACATCTCAGGACCACCTGGTCTGGGATGGCATCACCCATGGTACAATCCTGAGATTTGTCAGAGAAAAACCAATTTCACTATTCTGAGCCACATTTAAAGCAAGCTTTATTAAATATTAAATACTGACCAAGAGATGGACTTTAGTCAGGACCATTCCCTGGAATTTTCCAGCTGAATGGCCCCATATATAAGCAGTGACTTACTTCTAAAGAGAAACCTATAGGCCATGGTACTTTCCCATCAGGCTTTGGTTGCTTTTTATTATTTTTCCAGAACTACAACTCCCAATTTTTCAGGAAGTTATCTAGTCCTTTGGCAGGTGGAGCTTACAGGTTAGTTTTGAGCATTACAAATAAGCCCTCCCACATCAAACTTGAAAAAGCCCCCACAGACTTGTCTATAAGCCAATCTAATGGAGGCATGTCCCCAGATGACTGTTGACTGTAACAAACAGACTAGCTAACTAACTAACCAACCAACCAACACAGGCTTTATGTGTCATCCCATCATCTACCGAAGTGGTGAGGCCACTATCAGGGCCCTGGAGATCCAGTAGCAGTAAGATCAAAGTGACCAAAGAGAGTCATGCCACCAATCTCAGCCCCAGAAGGCATCCTCAGGATAAATGGCATGTTTTGAGAAGCCATGAAAGACTATGCATAGAAAAGGCAGTTGATGTCATTGTCCTTTTCTGGTAGATTGTTTGTTTCCTGGAACACAGGATACACCTCCAACTATAGGTTTGATTCCTTGAACTAATTCATGTATTACGTCTGGGTGTTTTGTTGTTGTCGTTTTGCTTTCATTTGGTTTATTTTTTTAAATAGTACTAGGGATTAAACCCAGCACCTCATGCATGCTAGGCAGGCACGTTACCACTGAACTATTTTCCCAAGCCCTTAGTTTGGTTTTAAAGAGCTCAATTGTTTGTATGTTGGATCACTTTTCCCTGCTGCTCCTGGCATGTGCTCTTCCCAAATCCTTTGGTACTCACGTCCATTCTCCTCTCTGCTACCTCCTCAACTGCTCCTTGATGTCGGTACACAAAATAAATCAGCAAGTTCTGTGACAAAGGGCTGTGTAGATAGCTCAAGGCGATTATAACTGCTCATCTCATTAAATCCCCCCTCCCACACGTGGACTCACACCTTCCAGATGGCTCTCCTGAAAGGCTTTCCAATAAATTTTACAACCGGAAAAACATTTTTACTTGGTTTTTCCATTGAATATTAATCAAATGTCATTTTGGAGGCTTGTTGTTTGAAATAAAATTTATGGCCATTTCTGTTAGTAATAAAATCTGTTGGAATTATAGCCAGATCTTGGTATCCACCAGCCTCAGTAGATTTAACTAAGCCTGAACTAAAACTGTTGCGTTGTTGCTGATGTGTACTTTCTAGTTAGGATCATAGAGGTTACATAGATATTGAATATTTATAGCCTCCCTTTTCCTTATTCCCTAAACAGTATAGAATAACAACGATTATGCAACCTTTACATTATATTAGGTACTGTAGGTATTCTATTGACAATATTAAGTTTACAAGAATATATTTAGGTTATATACAGATATGATGCCATTTGGTAAATGGGACCTGAGAATATACCGATTTGAATATGTGCAGATTTGTTTCATCTATAGGACATATTGTAACCAATCCCTCACAGATAAACAGAGACAGTAGTGCATGCTTTCCCACATACACATTGATGTCTGTGAGGAGTGCAGCACAGAATGCTAAGGGAAGTAAGTCCAAAGGTAAGCTCTGGGTCAGAGGGGAGATTTGTCTGAAAGGTAATAAGCATTGTGAAGATGAAGCCAGGCGGTGGTGGCGCGTGCCTTTGATCTCAGCGCTTGCAGGTGGATCTCTGAGTTCGAGGTCAGCCTGGTCCTTAGCACAAGCTCCAGCACAGCCAGAACTGCACAGAGAAGCCTCATCTTTGGGGAAGGAAGGAAGAATTGTGAAGATGTGTGACTCTCCCTTCACCCCTCGGGGGCTGTTAGTCACAGGCCTGCCAGGACAAAGGAAGCAGAAGCAAGGGGCAGAGTACAAACAATCTATCCATAAAGTTCTGGACTTTCCTCCAGTTTGTTTTGGAAGGGTTATAGGTGGGAAGGGCTAAGTGGTCAAAACATAGTGCCTAATTATCACAGGGTGGGAAGGGCTAATCAGGACTTATGTGCTGAATCATGCCAGTGTTTGCAGGAAGCTCTGTGCAGAGTCATCATCTAGATATGGCCACACATTTGTGCTTAGAGATACTCTTCAGATAAGATCAGGCAGAGAAGAAGAAGCCCTGAGTCCTCCATTTTGCACTGAGCTCAGAGAGCCTATCTGGACATGGTGGACTGCAACCTTAGTAGCAGGTTCTTCTAACAAAGATGGATGTGACCACAGGTGGTCTTAGACTTTGTGTGTTCTGTCCAATGATACCACTAGCCCATAGAACTTTGCATTTAAATTTCCACTAATTAGACAATAAAAGAAGCCATGGTGATGGCCACATGAGTCAAAGCACTTGCTGCATCAGCCTGATGAATTCTATTCTGATTCCTAGAACCGATGTTTGAAAAAAAAAAAGTGGATGTGCTTGTGCCCATTTACAGCACTTCCACGGTGAACTGGGAAGAGGAGACAGAAGAATCACTTGAAACCTGTGAGCCAGCTAGCCTGGAAAATGAGCACATAGCAATGAGAAAGGGTCCCTGAACACAAGGTCTAAGCAAGAAGAAAGGGCTCTGCCTTTAAAACAAGGCAGAAAGCTTCTCAAGAAGCCACAGGAAAGGCTGCTTAAGAAGAGGTTGGAAGAGTTGAGCAAGAGACACTCTGCTTCAGAAATGAGGCTCAAGGTGAGAAGCAGAGGAAAGACAATGCCTCCAAAAAGGTGGGGGCAAGAATAAGAGATACTCGCTCCCCAAAACACAAAATGGCATCCCAAAGGCACAAGACAAGAAAAACAAGAGACTCGGACTCAAAACAAGGTGGAAGGTGAGACTCAATCCCTGAAAGATGTCCTCTAGTGTCTACTCAGGAAACATGAATATGTGCACATGCACGTGCACGCACACAAAGACACACATACACACTATACACACATCCATGTTCAGCATACATGCACACACATCATAAGTAATTAACTAAAACCAACATAGTAGTGTGCCCCTGCACTCATGATTCTAAGACAGAAGATTATAAGATCAAGACCAAGAAATACCCTGTCCTCTACCTAGAAAGAAGCTAAATATATAAAAGAAAAGCTTTAGCCTCTTGATTTCCCAGCTGTGTTTTAAGTTCTGAGTAGCAAGACAGAGCTAGTGGCTGTTGCGGAGAGTACAGAGAGTATATTCATCACCATCAAAGGTTCAACTAAAAGGCACTAGTCTAAGTGAGAGACTGAAGTATAGAAGTTGCAATGGTGGTTTGGAGTGAGCAGTGATTCATTGGATAATCTTCCCATACCATGACCTGCCCAGTTGTCCAGCAAAGCTTGGCTCTAGATTTGAGTGTAAGGACTTTCCACTTACCTATCCCATCCTACAGGCAAGACATACAGCTAGGTCAGATTAATTCACGTTCTAATGGACTGCTTACTCCCTAGATTCAGCTTGGTCTTTTTACTTTCTGATAATAAATGAATGTCAACACTTCATACATAGCATAGGTGTATATTAGATGTGAAATTCAACTTTTTGGTCCTGACCTCTTTCCCAACGGTGTCTGAAGAAAAGCAGCACCAAAACATGCTTCCTAACTGAACATCAGCTATTCAAGAAGCAAGTGAGGAGCAGAGATCAAAAAGGTAAATTTTATAGTTCTAAGATAGACACCTCACCCTCAGGATTGCTATCCATGGGAGATCTCTGCAAACTCAAGAGTAGCTGAACTGTCTTCATATAGAACACACTGGCCTGTACAAAGCCAACTGATACAACTGCCAGAGTGAGAGGAAAGCATTGGCCCCAAAAGATGGCCTTGGTGAGGGTTGAAGAGATGGCTGAGCAGTTAAGAGCACTGTCTACTCTTCCAGAGGGTCCAGGTTCAATCCCCAGCACCCACATGGCCGCTCACAACTGCCTGTAACTTTTGTACCAGGGGATCTGACACCCTTACACAGACATACATGCACTCAAAAAAATCATCAATATACTGAAAATAAAAGTAAATTTTTTTTAAAATTTTTAAATTTTAAAAATAAAAAAAAAGATGGCCCTGCCTTGGCAGCTGCATTTGAAGTAGGGATCATAGTCCAGGATGTGGACTCAACGGCAGGATGCATCCTTAACTCCAGAATGTTAACCGATTAAGTCAAAGCAGATTCCATGGTTCAAAGGCAGAGCATAGTGGTGTTTTCTGTTTTGTTAGTTTTGGAAGGCCAATTTACCTCTCCAGTCTCTTTCAAGTGTGAGAGATTCTTGATGTGTCTTTAATTGAGAAATAAGCATTAACCAATGAGGTTTTTAATTTGTGCATATGGTGAAGTACACTATTTTTAATTTTCCTTGAAATCTGACTATAATATACTATTGTGGTAGCATTCCATAATGTAACAAAGTACCTGAGATAATAACTTAAAAAGAAGAAATGACGCTTCGGCTGCTGGGGTGCTGCTGGCTGCGGCTACGATGCATGCCTTTTATCCCAACACTCAGGAGACAGAGGCAGGGTGATCTCAAAGGCCAGCCTGGTCTACATATAGAGTGAGTTCCAGCACAGCCAAGGCTACACAGAGAAACCTTGTCTAGAAAAAAAAGGAAATTATTATTTTGGCTCAGTTTTGAAGGTTTTACAATGAGCCTGGGTCAAGCCAGTATATCATAGAGGGGGTATATAGTGGTTCAATGTGCTTGCCTCATGGTAGCCAGGAAAAGAGAGAGAGAGAAAGAGAGAGAGAGAGAGAGAGAGAGAGAGAGAGAGAGAGAGAGAGAGAGAGAGAGAGAGATTGCCCTTCAAAGAACTTCCTTCCTTCCTCTAAGCCATACCTTTTAAGGTTTAGAACACCTTCCAGTTGGCTAGGGAATAAGGTCTACATGGACCTTTTAGGGGACATTCTTGATAATTAATATGGTGCACTTAATGACATAACACATGCTTGGCATACTTAAAGCCAATCCCTAGCACTACGTATTTTATAGGAGTATGTAGGCCAAGCTTGGCATATCCTGTAATCCCAGAACCTATGAGGCTGAGACAGAAAGAGCAAGAGTTCCAGGCTAAGATATATTGAGAGCTAGTGATTAGTCATACTGAAATGCATCCTGGGACCCTGTCTCAACACTTCCCTCCCACCCTCCCCCAAAAAAGTGGTAAACTGCATATTACCTGGTGACTAGCAAAGGAGCTGTGTTGGTCTCACTCATTCTCACCGCCCTGGGTACCAAGCATAATACCACACTCTAGCTGATCCTGCTCTCTAAGTAAGCAGCAGCATACCACACTCAGCTAGTTCTACTGTCTAACTAAGCTCTACTCACCCAGCTCCTTTTTTCAGCACAGGACTCTGTACTGGCTGTGTCAACTTGACACAAGCTGGAGTTATCACAGAGAAAGGAGCCTCCATGAGATCCAGCTTTAAGGCATTTTCTCAATTAGTGATCAAGGGATGGGGGTGCCCACTGTAGGTGGGAGTCCTGGGTTCTATAAGAAAGCAAGCTAGCTCTGTAGTCGTGGCCAAGTGGTTAAGGCGATGGACTAGAAAGCAAGCTGAGCAAGCCAGGGGAAATAGTCCAGTAAGCAGCACCCCTCCATAGCCTCTGCATCAGCTTCTGCTGCCGTGTTCCTGCCCTGTGTGACTTCCTGTCCTGACTTTCTTTGGTGATGAACAGCAATGTGGAAGTGTAAGCTGAATAAATCCTTTCCTCTCCAACTTGCTTCTTGGTCATGATATTTTGTGCAGAAATACAAACCCTGACTAAGACAAGCATCCTAATTCTAGTTTAGTTCATCTCCCAGGCCAGGCACACATAAAATAAAATTTTTAAAAAGCTACAGGAAAGGAAATTTTGTCTATAGGAAGACTGGTTACAACGATCTGAGGCTCCAGTAACATCTTCTTTGCCTTTGACTGGGTATTAGTGTGGCTGAAGAAAACAACAAAAAATTGAATGCAGGTATCTCTCAGAAAGAGCATCCACTGTGATCAAGCTGGCTTTATCCTGAAGATGTGGAGATGATTGAAAATGCATAAGTTAATAAATTCAGTAAATTGGGTAGACGAACTTAAAGATAATAATCATATGGTTATTTCAACAAGAAAAAAGTCCTTTGAAAAATCCAGCATAATTTCATGATAAAAGTCCCAAAGAAAATCAGACTAAGGGGAACACACTTCAACACAATAAAGGTTCTATCTGACAAGACCACAGCCCACATCCTAAATAGAGACAAACTCAGAGGAATCGGGAATAAAGCCAACTCTCCCTTCCCATTTCTCAAGGATGTAGTCTCCAAGTGGATACCCACACTCCAGTTCAGGGTCCTATATTCATGCACACACAGGTAGCATTAATTAGATTCAGTGGGTTTAAAATAAAGAAGGGACTAGGAGGGGAGAAATAGAGGGTAAATTTGATAGAAATGCATTATTTGCATATAATGAAATTCTCAAATTTTTTTCTTAAATAAAAGCTTCTTGATCCCAGCCTACCTGTCTAAAAATGGTCCATAAATTACCTTTGAGAAGGGTGTTCTCTTTGTAATAGGAAGCAAACATTCTTAACACTTGAGTAAGGTCAATTATCACCACAAAGATGATATAAAAACAAATGTACAAAAGTCTTTTTCTTTCATCACTTTCCCCCATGTCATTTCTACCTGTCTAATGTAATACTGCAAACTCAAACCTTTTTTCTTTATGTTAGCCTGACTCCAGAATGTGTTATTCTCTGTTAAAGTAGTATATGAGTTCTCAAGCCAATCTACTTCTCAGGGATTGCTTCTTTTATAGAAAGTCTTCACTGTACATATGAACATATTAAACTCAATTTGTATGGTTTTTTAATTAAAGATAATAAGGAGCAAGATGGGGGTATCCCAGCTCTATCCCAGCTCCTTTTCAGTCTAGCACTTAAAGCCTTAACTAGAGCAATAAGACAAAAGAAGGAAATTAAATGGCTGCTGTTGGGCAATAATCTCAGGCCATGAGGAATAGACTCAGACTGTCCTAGGCAATAGCTACTAGCCATAAGGAACAGCTCAATTCCAGCATGACTGTTCCATTCCACCTGCAGGAACAATACACCCAGGTTTCAAAAACATCCCACTCAGCTCACCAGTCAAACCACAAAAAAAATAATTAGCCACAACTTTCCAGTAGCTATGGATATGTGTCTCCCAGCCCCCTCTAAATGCGCTCAACTTCTATTCTGAAGAATGATTGCAGTCCCTTGCTGTTCTGATAAAGCCGTCTTGGCCTCCTGAGATTGAGTATATTTGCTTCTGCCTCATTTTTCTTACAGATACACATAGAAAAAGAAAGTAAATCATCTCTAGCTGCAGATGATCTTATGTGATCCATAAGATATCCCAAAGATTCCACCAAATTTCTAAAAGTTTCAGAAAAGAGGCAAAATACAAAATGTACCTTTAAAAATCAGTAGCCTTTCTATACGCTAGCAACAAACACTCTGAGAAAGGTCACGCAGGTATTCCCATTCACAATAGCCTCAAAGAACAGGAGGAAAAGAGAAGGGAACAGAAGAGGGGAGGGGAAGGGAAGGGAGAGGAGGGGAGGGGAAGACAGAAGAGAAAAAAGGAAAAAAAGGAAAGAGAAAAAGAGGGCTGGAGAGATGGCTCAGCGGTTAAGAGCACTGACTGCTCTTCCAGAGGTCCTGAGTTCAAATCCCAGCAACCACATGGTGGCTCATAACCATCTGTAATGAGATTGGATGCCCTCTTCTGGTGTATCCGAAGACAGTGACAGTGTACTAATAAAATAAATAAATAAATAAATAAATAAATAAATAAATAAATCTTTAAAAAAAAAAAAAGGAAAGAGAAAAAGAGAGAAGAGAAGAATTCTAGGGGCTGAAGACATGGTTCAGCTGTTAAGAGCTTCCTCTTCCAGAGGATCCCGTCTTGACTCCCAGCACGCATGTCGGGCCACTCAACTGTCTTGTCACTCCATCTCCACGAATCCAGTGTCTCTGGTCTCCATGAGCTTCTGCACTCACATGCAAGTCCACACACGTGCTCCTCCCTCCATGATTAAAATGAAAATAAATCTCTAGGCATAAGCCTAACTAAGGAGTGAAAGTTTTTAACAATGAAAACTTTTAAGTCTTTGAAGAAAGAAATTGAGGAAAGTACTAGAAGATAGAAAAACCTCCCATGATCATGAGTAAGGAGAATTAACTGGGAAAGTGATCATTTTACAAAAGACAATTTATAGATATGATGTAGTTCTAATTAAATTCTCATTCAGGAGAGAGAGGGGGGAGGAGGGAGGGAGAGAGGGAGAGAGGGAGAGAGAGAAAGAGAGAGAGAGAGAGAGAGAGAGAGAGAGAGAGAGAGAGAGAGAGAAAACCCTCAAGTTTATATGGAAGTACAAAAGACTCTTAGATAGCCAAAACAATCTTGAGCAGGAGGAAAAAAAGGATTATTATACCAGATTTCAAGTTATATTACAGAGCCTTAACAATAAAAACAGCATGGTATGGGCACAAACCCAGACATGTAAATCAATGGAACAGAAGGGAAGATGCAAACTTATGTGCACATAATTACAATATTCAACAAGGATGCCAACACACACACTGGACGGAAGGCAGCATCGTCAACATATGGTGCCTGGAAAACTCCATATGTGGAGGGACTCAAATGTCCACATGTAGAACAATAAAAATCTGATCCTTATCTCTCATCCTGCACAAAAATCAACTCCAAGTGAATCAAAAAATCTTAGTAGGGAAACATAAAGCTATGAAACAGCTAGAAGAAAACACAGAGTTCCCAACAGGATATACACACAGGCAAGGACTTGCTGAATAGGACTTGATTAATGAGGCCAATCGACAGGAGGGACTTCATAAAAATAAAAAGTTCTATACAGCAAACCATCCAGTCCAGTGAAGAGAAGTCCAACAGTGTGTGTGTATACAGGGAGGGGGGTGTTTTACCAGCTGTACATCCAAGGGAGAATTAATATTCAGAATATACACTTTAAAAACAAAAATAAAACAAAAAAATAAGAAAACCAATGCTCTAATTAAAAAATGGACCATAGATAGTTCTATAAATAAATAAATCTCAGTGTTCAACATCATTAGCAATTGGAGAAATGCAAATTAAATGCAAATTAAAATGACTGTGTGATTTCATCTTACTCCAGTCAGAATGACCAGGGCTACACAGAGAAACTGTCTCAAAACAAACAAACAAAAAGAAAAAAGAAAAAAAAAAAGAAAAGAAAGCAAGCAACTGACAACAAATGCTGTGAAGTGGGTGAAGGGTAAGAAACTGTTTCACTGTTGAAGGGATTACAAACTAGGGTAGCCACTATGGAAATCACTGTGGAGCAGTCTCAAAAAGCCAGAAACATATCTACATATGCCGCATCTATATAACTCCTTGTCATTCACCCAAAAGACTCAAAGTCCTACTCCAGAGACAGTTTCTCAGCCGTCTTCATTACCGCTTTATTCACAATGGCTAGTAAAGGCAAGAGGCTCAGATGTCCATCAATTGATGAATGGGTAATGAAAATGTTGCACATACACACAATGGAATTCAGCTCTAAAGAAAACTGAAACCATGAAATCTGGAAGTAAATGAATGGAACTGGAAAATATATTAAGTGAGGTAACCCAAACCTCCAAAGTCAAACGCCACGTGTTATCTCTTATTTGTGGATCCTAGCTCTGAAATTTTCAGTTTGGCTTTACAACTTGCAGTTACTGTAGGAGCTGGGAGAGCAGAGACTGTCCAGGCTGAAGGAAACTGCATTTCCCCAAATTCTGGCAGTTAGACAAAAGCCAGCATTCCTCAGGAACTTGTGAAACTGGTTCTCACTTGCCAAAATGAGGGATTCTCCTTATTGCCAGCTATTGCATTAACATATGCCTGTGATGCCTATCGACAAATCAAGGTGTGTGCTTGCTTGAAAGCTTCCTCCTAGTACTCAGTCTACACATCAAAGTACTCACAAGTACCTGTTATATATTTCAGAGAACCTCACTCTGACTCATAGGCTCCCCTTTCTCCCAGGAACCCATCCATTCCTGTCTAATGTGGAGATTAGTCCTCACCCTTCTCTCTGGTTGGCAGACAGCCTTGGCAGTGTGGAGTAAACGGCTCCCTTTTCCACCCACAGAGCAGCTATTTCCATTTCTTTACTGAGTCTCTGGCAATAAGAAATGAACCATTAGAGAGGCAGGCAGAAGAAGCGCTAGAGACAGGAAGAGTGGGACTATGTGCTATGAAGTGGAAAAACGGGAAAAACAAGCAAAGGACTTCATGGGGGAGAGGCTGACACAGAGGAAGAGGGAAGGAGGCAGACTAAGGAAAGCTGGAAAAGCCAAAAGGAAATCTACTATATTATAAGCTTACTTAAATATATATGATAAATTCATATATAAGTCTGTGAATAAATGAAGTCACCCCATACTGAGGAACCATAGAGTAATGGGGGGGGGGGAGGGGAGAAAGAAAAGGAAAACAGAACCGGGTAAGGGACCGCTTCCTTAGAGTAGTTTGACATGGGAGTTGAAGACCCACACACACACACACACACCCGCTGCTACCTGCTCCCCCACTACATGCTAAGCAATACAGGCTACTGCTAGTGCACTTGGCTGCTGCTTGGTTTTCTTTCTAGTGCTCTGATAAACACTATGAGCACAAGTACCTTAGGGAGGAGAGGGTTTATTCTCAGTTCATAGTCCATCATAGAGGAGAACACAGGAATCTGGAGGCAGGAAATTAAGCAGAGGCTACACGGAAGAACACCTTGCATGGGTTGCCACAGTTTGATTTCTTTTATAACCTAGAACCATCCAGAGTGGCATCATCCACAGTAGGCCACCCCTCCTCCACCTCAATCACCAATTGAGAATGCCCTGCAAGTTTGCCTCCCAGCCCATCTCATGAAGGCATTTTCTCAGTTTAGTTTCCCTCTTCTTAGATGGCACTTGTTTATGTCAAGTTGAAAAACTAACACAGTTGCCTTTCAAAACTTAAAGTCAAGTCCCTGTTACTGAAGATGCTATGCACTTAGATCACAGGACTTGAAAAAGAAATCAAACTGGTTCTGACCTGGAAGCCTCCTCCTTAGGGACTGGTGGTACTCATAACATCAGAAGATAGAGGCAAGCTTCAAGGGCCGAAAAGTTACCAACAATGCTTGTCAGCAGTTCTACTAGGCTCCGCCCAACATCTATCTTCAACAGCTTGCTTCTCTGCCTGCCAGATGCAAGCCAATCTGGCATATAAGAAAGACTGCTCACCCACCCCAACCCCTTCTCACTCTCCCTCTCCCTCCTCCTCCTTCTTCCCATCTCCCAATGGAAAAAAGAAAGCATCTTCAACAAATGGTGCTGGTCTAACTGGATGTCTGCATGTAGAAGAATGTAAATAGATACATATTTATCACCCTGCACAAAACTAAAGTCCAAGTGGATCAAAGACCTTGTCTTAGGGTTTTACTGCTGTGAACAAATACCATGACCAAGGACAAAATCTAATTGGGGGTGGCTTACAGGTTCAGAGGTTCAAGTCCATTATCATCAAGGCAGGACCATGATGGCACCCAGGCAGGCACGGTGCAGGAGAAGCTAAGAGTTCTACTTCTTCATCTGAAGGCTGCTAGCAGAATACTGGCTTCCAGGTGGCTAGGACTAGGGTATTAAAGCCCACTCCCACAGTGACACACCTACTCCAACAAGGCAAAACCTCCAAATAGTGCCACTCCCAGGGCTGAGCATATACAAAACAATACCTTCCACCTCCTGCCTCCCTCCATAGACTTGTTCAAACACATGCGTCTATGGGGACCATATCTAGCCATAGCATAATTAAAAAGTACATTTAGTCCAATTTCCAAAGTACTCATAGTCTATAGCAGTCTCAACAATGTTAAAAGTCTCTTCTGAGATCCATCCAATCACTTAATTGTAATCCCCAAATCAAGACAGGAAACCAGCTGGGCAAACTCGGAACTCATCTTTATGTCTGATGTCAAAGTGGTCTTCAGATCTCCAACTCCTTTTTCATCTTTGTTGACTGCAAAAAAATGTTACCTTCCTGGGCTGGTTCCACTCCCTGTTAGCAGCTTTCCCCAGCAGATATCCTATGGCTCTGCCATCTCAAACATATTGGGGTCTCCAAAGCAACTTCAATTTTACATTTCTTGTTTCAATGTCTGGGGTCCACACATGATGTCCTGAGTTCCTCAAAGGGCTGGTGTCGCTTCTCCAGCTCTGCCCTCTGTAGCACTCTAAGTTCAGATTGAGCCACTCCACTGCTGCTGCTGTTTTGGTGGTCATCCTATGGTACTGGCATCTCCAATAGACTGGGGTCACTGCGACTAGGTTTCACCAGTAGCCTCTCATAGGCTCTCTTTTTAGTGACAAGCCTCAGTTCCTCTGCATGACTCCCCCAGTCCTGGGCAGCCCACTGCAACTGAGGTTGCACCTTCACCAATGGCCTTCCATGGCCTCTCACAGTGCCAAGCCTCAGCTGTTCTTCATGACCCCTTCATACTTCAAAGCTAGTACTACCTGGGTAACTCTTACACATTACAGCTGCAGCAGGAGGAATAGCCTTTACTCTCTCTGGAACACAGCTTCTTTGTGCTCTCAGAAAACACCTCCCAAAAGATTTCACCTCAGTGATGCTGGTCTCTTCTTAATCACCACTAATTTCTTAGCTCCAGCTAACCAACATCAATTTTCCCAGTAGTCCCTTCTACTCTGGACTCTAAAGTCAGAGACACGTGGCCAAAGCTGCTAAGTTCTGCAGCTTGCTGGGGCTGGAACCTGGCCCCCTTGTTCTATTACATTATTACTAGCTTTCTGCTTTCCAGCTCCTTCATTGCCTAAACTTGGCTGTCCTGGAACTTGCTCTGTAGACTGACTTTGAACTAGAAATCTGCACACCTGTGTCCTAAGCACTGGTATTAAAGGTGTGGGTCACCAAGCCTGGATTTAAAATTTTCTTCACATAGAACTAACTTGTTCTGCTCTAGGTTGGCCTTGAACTCAGAGTTCTGCTTGTCTTTGCCTTCTGGGATTAAAGGCTTATACTACCAAACCTAAATTTAGCTGGGTGGGATCTTGCCCCAAGGTCACTACTCCCCTAATTCAAGTTAATATCCTTGAACACAGGATTCAGCTCCATTATACTTCTGGGTGCCCCTTTAATACTCCAACCATATATTTTATATTTTTACTTTCTCAGCTTGCTCCTTTTCATTAAAATGCTCTTCATAAGAGTGAACTTTAGTAACTACACAACAGAATTTACAGCAGGCTGTTTTGAGACTTCCTTTTCAAAGCAATTAATCTAAATCTGTTCACCTTAGCCTTGGGCAGACTCTTAGAACAATGCCAAAAAGCAGCCACATTCACCGAAATACCACAAAAACAGTCTCTAGGCTACATACTGAAATTCCTCTCCACTGAAACCTCTTGGGCCAGATTAACACAGTTCAGACAGGGAGAAGAAAGATGGTAGAAGCCAAGGGGACTGAGACAATGCCTGAAGGGTAGTAAATTCTTAACAACTCATGAATTCTCAACAATTTGGATTTGCACAGGAGCACACTAGTCAACATGCCAGTTTGGGGGGGGGGGCCGCCATTTCATAATGTCCCACCCATAGATGAAGAGCTACAGGCTATCAATGGCTAAAGAATGTAAATACAGTGTAACTCACGTATTACATTTTCTTCCCCCCTCCCCTTCCCTGCTCTGGTCCTGCTCGCTCCAACCCAAAGTTTTTTTATTTATTTATTATATGTAAGTACACTGTAGCTGTCTTCAGACACCCATATGAGAGCTTCAGATCTCATTACGGATGGTTGTGAGCCACTGTGTGGTTGCTGGAATCTGAACTCCTGACCTCCAGAAGAGCAGTCAGTGTTCTTAACCACTGAGCCATCTCACCAGCCCCTCAAATTTTCATAAAATTAAAAAAATAATAATAATAAGGGCAACTGGCTGCCTATGGGAGTTGCCCTCTCTAGCCTTTTATAGTTACTGTTAATTCTAATTTTCAGATTGGAACCCACTGCTTCTATAGAAAGAGATCACTTCTTAGCTGTGTATGGTAACTAGCACCTAGAATCCTAGCAGCTGAGAAGCAGAGGTCACAAGATCCCACATGCTGCAGTTCTATAGTGAGTTCAGGCCAGCCTAAACTGCATGAGACCAAGAGAGAGAAAGAAAGAGCTAGAAAGAGGGTTTGGATATCACCTCTTTATAGAGGGTTTGGGCTTTTTCTTTACAGTAAGAAAGACATTATGTATTGTGACAAAGGCTGCACATAAATGTATGTATTTGAAACTGAAGCTTCAGACAATAACATTCTCACTAGTAAGTGTGGTATTCCTTCTTTTCTACTCAATTCTGTTCTTTTAAAAAAAAATGCTGATCTTAAGACCTTCCAAATTGATTATAGGACCCACTGGTAAGCTAAGGCCATCAATTTATAAAACACTGAATGAAACCAAATGAACAGCCCAGAAACACATCTATACAAACACAGCCAGCTGGTCCTTGATAAAGGAGTCAAGGCAATGTAAACAGGCGACCCGTGATTTTATCGAGCAGAGCTAGGGCAAATGAACAGCCACATGCTATTAACCAATCAGGAAAGACATTGATCTGAGACCTTATGACATTTTCAAAATTAATTCCAAATGCTTCACAAATTTAAAGTCTAAATAAAAAATTATAAAACTCCTAGAAGAAAATCCAAAAGCAAATCCAAGTAACCTTGGATTTAAGCTGATTTTTTTCCCCTCAATACAACAATTAAGAAAAATTCCTTACAGCAGGAGAAAAAAAAAGTAAGATGGACTTCATTAAAGTTGAGTTTTCCTGTGCAAGGACTGGGGAGACATGTCAGTGTGGAAGTGTTTGCCAGGCACCGTAGCTTGCTTTAGAATCCCAGTGTTCCAACTGTAAGATGGGAGGTAGACACAGGAGAATCCCTGAAAGCTCACAGGCCAGATAGCATGACATACACATCAGCAAACAAAAGAGAGACCCTGTCTGTAGATGGAAAGCAAGGACTGACATTCAAGGATGTCCTGTGACCCCCACACATGCACCATGGTACATGCACAGCTACACATCACAGATTTGTTTCCCTTGGCACTTGTCATCTGTATTGAGCCGCTACGTTGCTACTATAGGGTGGCCCCATCCCTTCTACCCTGAAACCATCTCTCTCAATTAAGTCTACACTCACAGCTTTGCTCCTGTGACACAAACCGTGCTGTCACTGATGGCATGGAGCCCAGTCACCCCCTATCAGGAACAGCAGCACTAGCTACCTTCTGCTTCCCTAGGTCACAGCAAGGTCACATGACATCAACAGTTCTCAGCCATCATCATGTTGCCAGCAGAAAGTGTAAGTAATGCTTAAAGATACTTAAGGTTGTCACAATGATGATAAGTGGTATCTAATGAACAAAGTCCAGATGTGGCTGAACATCTTACAGTGCCAAGACAGCTCCCTTCAAACTCTCCGTCCTGTCAATGGTGCTAACATGGTATTTTTGTGTGTCAGCATGCCTGAAAAGGCAATGCTCAGATATCTAGTACAGCATCATTTCTGAGTGGATCTGGGAAAGCATTTCTGGAACAAATTAGCATGACTACGTAGACTGAATAAAGAATATCCAGCCTCACCTTGAGAACCCAAGAACACACAAAGGAGATGGAAGGAGAGATAGTGTCACAGTACCACATATGTTAAATAAGGGCAGAGAAGGAGTGTATTGGAGATGGATAGTTTGAAACAGATAGAAAAGTGGTGAGGTGGAAGAGAGAGAGAACAGGGTGTCAAATCAGATAAAGGGACTATGATAAAACCACTCAGTAACATATTAGCTGATACACCAATATAAAAACATAAAAGAGACATCCTGCAGGACTAGACAATGCAGGTCCGAGAAGAAATGGGCCATGAAACAAAACCCCTAAGACCAAGTGTGAGGCCCCTCTACAAGAGGTAGGTCAGAGAGGTCCCAAAGGCCCCCAAAACAATACAGATTCTTTCAGTTTATCTGTTTCCCACTAGAATTATTTTATGAGACCTTACTACTGTACACAACATACACCTCAGACACATGATGTAGAGAAATCAAGTTGGAGCTGGTCTAGAAGAATCCTCCATTGTGGTTGGCTCTCATGGTATTAAGATGGTGCTATGCAAGGCTACTGTGCTAGTAAAAACACCAAGAGTCTAACCCATCTGAGAATCCAACACATTATAATACAAACCTGCCAGAGAAGATATGCCCATCACTTCATTCACGGCATGGTTATTATGGAGGTAAAAGAACACCACACTCTACACGGATTTGAGGCTTGCTATACGCCAGGCAATCCATGCCTGATACTGTAAACCTGATCCAAAACCCGTGACTAAAGAGGTCTTAGACCTTGTGGCGTGGTAACCTAAGATGACTGTTTAGCTTAATTGACACAGTATCTGTTCATACCCATAGAGACATGATTAACTCTCTCTGTCTTAAATGGAGAAACCTTTCCTTGCAGAGAACTGAGGTAAATACAAAGGCCAGTGGCTGGACAAGACCCTGAGAATAAAGAACTGCTGAGGGCTCAGCCTTGGATGACACATTTAGGCCATCCCTTTAAGGTTTAGGGAACATTGCAAATATTGCAGAGAAAGAGATGGAAAGATCAGGAAAACCCAGAGAAGGGGAGAAAGGTTGCAAAGTACCATCTTCTAAGCATGCTACAGCCATGGACTCAGAGCAGCTGTGTGTACTGGAATGGGGTCTATAGAAGTTGGGCTCTCTAATGGTCAGTTTGGAGGGGGAAGAATCCTTGGGACCCTAGCACAGAGTCTGCTGGTCTTTTAGAAATCAGAGATTCTGAGAGAGGAAAACATACTAACTAGTGGTATGCCTACTGCAAGGCCAGGCACTGACCGTTAGTTCCAAACTCAGGATAATACAAATATCCCTGATTAAACCCATGGAACACTAAGCAAAACCAAAACATCTAAAAGGGGAAAGAGATCTGTAGGGAGGAAGGAGGCTAGTGAGTATGAGAGGGAACTAGGAGAGAGTTAGCTGGGAGCGGAATCACATACTTAGGGTCTATATATGAAGTTGTAGAATACAATGTACTAATAA
Organism: Grammomys surdaster; assembly: GCF_004785775.1. Taxonomy (NCBI): domain Eukaryota; kingdom Metazoa; phylum Chordata; class Mammalia; order Rodentia; family Muridae; genus Grammomys; species Grammomys surdaster. Next base: position 22,190 of record NW_021627571.1, on the reverse strand, counting down.
ATAAGGAGTGTCTACCCTCTTGAAGGTGTCATACAACCCATGACATTGATGGCAAGAGCAGAACACTCAGAAGAAGAGGGTTAAGGTTTCTCTTTTTACTTTAGCTGTGACATCTGTCCTCAGTCCTGAGATGTTAGAGCTTCTGATTCTGGAACCTTCATACCTGGACTGCCTCAGTGATCTCCTGTTGCCAGGCCCCTCAGAACTAAGGCTTCGTATACATTTAAGCACCCCTCTTGTTATGTGACTGCTGAGAATATTTTTGGGGGGCGAAACTTTTTAAGTGATATGTTCTTACTGTTCCTGCTCATATTGCTAAAGCCGAGTGCTTCTTATTATTTCCTGTCATATCCCTTCCACTCATAACATTATTTCCTGTCCAGATACCTCTTCTGAACTTGAAGCTCATATATTGAAAGGCCAAGCGGATATTTACTCTCAGATAAGAAGAGAACATCGGAAATTTAATTCCCAAAGTGAATGCTGTTTTTCATCTCTCCTGAGCCAAAGCTGGTCTCATCTGCCATGTTCTGTGACCCCATAACTATAGTCTTCCACCTTTGAGTTTCATGCCCAAGAACCTCGCCTCTGTTTTTTTCCCCTTTTCCACAAGCCTCCTGATGTGTGTGTACACATGCTCAGGTGTATACATATGCACAAGCGTAACTCAAACCTGTCTAACTTCCTTATCTCAACGTTCTTCCCTCCTGGAGCCCTGTGCTTCCCTTCCCTAAAGAAAACAGAGAGAATTCCACTCTACTTCCCCTTGTGTCTGGATTCCATACTAGAGCCACAGTGAGGGAGGTTAAAACATAGATAAGGTAGTGGAATTGCTTTCTAGACTACTCCAATGTTTGGAGTGTTTCCTTTTCTTTCTTTTCTCCAAATATTCTTGGAGAGACCTGGAGTCTCTCCAGTGTCACACAGATTCTCTTAGGTCCTAGTTCTGACTATGACTCTTTGGGTCCAAGCCAATTGCCATCACTTTTCCTGTCCCCACTGTGGAATACAGACCACTCCATCCCAGCCTGTGGCAACTTACCTCTGGTGACAGCCATTTTGTCCTCAGCTGCCTGGACCCAGTCCTTTCCCAGGTGGCCCATACACAATCTCACATTGACTCTGTTCTTTGTCCCCACTGGTCCAAATTGGCAACCTGCCTGGAAGGCGAGTGCTTAGTGCTCTGTGGGCTTTTCCCATGTGCCTTCTCAAGGATACTTCCTCGGCTCGCCTTTATGCTCCAATGAAACTGTCAGCCTTAGATTTCCTGAAGTTAATCAAAATTTCATTCACTATATTGTCTCCTGTATCACAAGTGTCAATGGGTTGGGAAAGAAGACTAGCAAGTGGGCTCTGCCCATTATCTGGCTCTAGAGACCCCATGAATAGGTTGACAATTTAAAGGCTCTGGGCAGAGGGAAGGATCTTCAATAGGACAGCCTTTTCCCGACACAGGGGTTGGAGTTATGGAATCACTTAGTGGGGCTAACGACATGAAACTGGGGCTATGTGAGAAAGCATAGATGGTAGAGTTAGGTGAGTAAGAAAGAGCCATGCTGTCAGGGCTTGTTGTGAATCATGCTCACAGCAAGCTTTCTTAGGAGCCCAAAGAAGGGCTACATGCCAACCCCCAAGTGTGTGTGCTTTCTCTAGACTGCCTTGACCTTTATACCATCAGAAATTAATGTTTAACCAGAATACAAGGCTAAAATGCAAGGACAGAGAAATCCAACAGTTCCAAGCTGTGATGAGAGTAACCTACCCAAGCACCAAGTTCACAGTTGCGTCGCCACCTTCTCCTCAGTTCGAAGAGCAGGACAATCCCGATAACAGACTGGACCTGTGAAGAATCCAAATTCCAAGCAAGTAAGTAGCATATTTTGTCAGACGACAGTTGCTGAAAAGTCACCATTTCTATTGTGACTCTTGGGATTCACATTACTGAATGTGTGCTGAAAGGATGGCTCTCCTGAGAATGGGGATTATTGATGACAAAACACTTCCTCTGTGCTGAAGCCTTGGCAAACTTTTCGGTTCTATTGCAGTTGCATATAGTTGGTTGCATGTGTATGCATACATACAGGCACGGCTGGAACTCCCATGAAGTGGTGACACTATAACTTCAGGTTTATGGTTCAGTGGCAGATAAAGGAGATAGGGCTTCTCCTTCACAGTACCGTGTACAACAAGGAGGCACCAGGCACTTCATTCCCTAGGCCTGTTCATCTGAGAAATGGGTGTTTTAATAGAACCTATTTTACAAGGTTCCTGTGAAAATTAAATCCATGCTCATGCTCCCAGATCTGAGAAAATCCCCTCACAAAATTCTGACCCTGCCTGGAAGACACTCCCTTAGAAGGCTGAGGAAGAAAAGGAGATTTTCAAATTTGAATAATGTTATTTGAATAAACAACTCAATAATTTCAGTGTATTAGTAAATTACATGACAAATATTCTACTCCTTCAGAAAGAATATATATAAAAAGGAAAAAAGTCCTTAAAAACTGTAATAAAGATGCTGACTAAAGTGTAACTCTTCACTGTTGATGGCTTCTAGCAAGTGTGTGGTGTGTGTGTGTGTGTGTGTGTGTGTGTGTGTGTAAAGACTCAGTTTTCTTTAACGGACTGGCCACTGGGAGTTTGATCATGCTACAATTAGCATATGGGCAACACAAGTTGTGTTTTTGTTTGTTTGCTTTGTGGTGGAGGGGGTGAGGGTGGGAAGGTAGACCTGGAAGGAATGAGAGGGAAGTATGATCAGGGTATATGTTTGAAATTCCCAACTAAATAATAAAAATATTATGTTGAGGGAAAAGCATATAATATAATTCTAAAAATATAGAAGTTCTGCCGGGCGGTGGTGGCGCATACCTTTAATCCCAGCACTTGGGAGGCAGAGGCAGGTGGATTTCTGAGTTTGAGAGAGTTCGAGGCTAGCCTGGTCTACAGAGTGAGTTCCAGGACAGCCAGGGCTACACAGAGAAACAACAACAACAACAACAAATATAACATGTACAAGAAATCTTAATACAATTATCTGGAGAAATTAAAAATATGCCGCTAGAATGAAAAAAAAAAAAAAAAACACCGGCAGTGGTGGCGCATACCTTTAATCCCAGCATTTGGGAGGCAGAGTCAGGCGGATTTCTGAGTTTGAGGCCAGCCTGGTCTACAGAGTGAGCTCCAGGACAGCCAGGGTTACACAGAGAAACCCTGTCTCGAAAAAACAAAAACCAAAAAGGAAAAAAGAAAATTCTAGCATGTCTTTACTACATATCACTGTTTCTGTACTCATGAGGGATGGATCCTGGAACCCTGCGAAATCCAACACCCATGAATTTTTTTAGTGCTTTTTAAAAAGTGGCCTATTTGGGCTGGAGAGATGGTTCAGTGGTTAAGAACACTGACTGCTCTTCCTAGAAGTCCTGAGTTCAATTCTTAGCAACCACCTGTGGCTCACAGCCCTCTGTAATGAGATCTGATGCCCTCTTCTGATGTGTCTGAAGGCAGCTACAGTCTGAAGATGAATTACAGTGTACTCATATACATAAAATAAATCTTTTTTTCAAAGTGGCCTATTTGGCTTTCAACCTACAGATACTGCTTCCCATACCTGTGAATCATCTCCAGATTTCCTATAATATACAACACAGTTTGAACAGTGTTAATATTCTATAGGAGCCAGTATTTATGGATTTTCTTTCTTCCACCCTTCTTCACCCTTTCCTAACATTTCAGCTTCCTAACACTAGATAAGAAAGAAACAAAGGATAGAGGGGAAAGGGTCAACAATAAATCATCACACTACCTCTGAGTAGCTGGGTGGAGTTCCTTGGGGAAAGTTTGATCTTTTCCCTCAGGATATCTAATTTTTTTGCTTTGTTTCTTTGTGCATGACTAAACTGTGACCAACAACAACCAACCAACAACCTATCCCACTGGGCAGGGCCCCAGCATTTACATCCCCTCTGAAAAGTCCCTACAATTCCAAAAGTCACATAATCCTAGAAACTATCTGCTGCTGGTAAAATCACGCCTTGCTTAAAGCAGGAGGCAAATCATAGTCAGCTGCTGTGGACAGCCTGAAGCAACCTCATGGCCTATATCTAAGGTTAAAACAAAAACATATTCTTATAATAGTTCCGTGTTATTTTATTTATTTATTTATTTATTTATTTATTTATTTATTTATTTATTGGTTTTTCGAGACAGGGTTTCTCTGTATAGCCCTGGCTGCCCTGGAACTCACTCTGTAGACCAGGCTGGCCTCACTCAGAAATCTGCCTGCCTCTGCCTCCCAAGTTCTGGGATTAAAGGTGTGCGCCACCACCGCCCGGCGCAGTGTTATTTTAAAGAGACCAAAATTCTAAAATTGTCCTACACTCTGTTGAGGTTTGATCTTTTGATATGTACTGTAATGATAAGTACTGGCCTCCAAGGCCTGGTTGCTCCCAGGAAGCAGAGTATCCATATGTACAATGTGACCTAGCTCCCTAGTTCAAAACTGTTGGTTAAATAAAGGTGCCGACAGCCAATAGCTGGGCAGAAGAGACAAAGGCAGGGTTTGGGGTTTCTGGGCTTAGGGTCTAAGGAGACCACAAGGAGAGAAAGAAAGGTAGAAAGAGAGGAGATGGGGTAAGAATCTAAAAATAATGGCTACAAGGACTGGAGCTATGAGCAGCCCAGACAGAACCTGACAAATCATACAGGGGGCCATTGACAGGAAAATAGACATAATAGCATAGAAGATAGATATCTGCCCAGCTCTAGTGTTGATTACGGCTTATTATAAATTAAAGGCCCGAGTGTCAGTTATACGGGAACTAAATACTCAAAGGTGAATAGAAGCTCCCGATTGAGATTAAATATTTTTCACAACATTCTACTGTACCGGGATAACGGCAAGAAGAAGCATGTGCTTGTTCAGTGCAGATGGAATACTAAAACATTTCTGACACACAGCTAGTCAAATCCACAATTGACTCTATTTTATTGGACATATAAGGAACCTTGCACCTAGTAATTACAGCATCCCTAAAAGCTAACCCCTTTACATCATACCCAAGTATAAATGAAAGAAAGAGGAAGGGGCTGGAGCCCCAATATCACCTTCATGTTATCAGTGACCAGCGTGCAGGTAGATCCAACCCTTAAGCTTCCACCACTTCCAAACTACACCATTGATGGTGCAGGAGTAGGGGGGAAGGCATGGCTGGGATTCGGCTATGTTCTCTGGGTCATTCCAGATTCAAACTACCTGTCAGTCATCACATCAACAGTTTGGAAAAGAAATGCTTTACCTCCCAATACAAAGGTTGACTCACTTAAGTATTTATTATAAGAAGAAGAACAGAAGAAAATCCAATACCAAATTCCCAGTAATAATTAACAGCAAAATGTTAGGAGCATTCCTTTCAAAGTCAATAGGACCAGCTTGCTTGCTAACAGCTTCTAATCAATATTGTTCCAAAGTAAAGGTTTTTCAAGATTGTTTACGAGTAAGAATTTTCAGGGCCAGCCACCTGAGTAATTTCAAATTTTAGGTGTTCTGGTAGCCACATCTGGTAGCCAAAAGTAAAAAGCATATCACTACAAAGGAGTGAAAACAGAGCTTTTTTTTTTCATACAATTTAATTGTAGTTTTACACTAGCATTGTATTTAATGGGGGAAATGTTTCTGCTGCTTCAGTTTATAAACAATCTATTTTAACTTTTAAAATAGATTGAGCAGTTATCTGTTCAACAGCGTTGGTTGCACTGTGTCTGCTCCACAGTCAGGCATAGCCGGGTCTGCCACAACATTCAGCAAAGGGATGCCAGAAAATAAAGACCAGAATGAAGTCAAATTGTCACACTCAGAAGAAGGTACGACTGCTGACCTGGAAATCCACCTAAATTGATAAGCATGATATTAAAACTTTAAAGATAAGTGCCGGGACAAGGGTTGCCCTATAAAATGCTGACTCAACCCTATCTGTTAATAATAAACAGTTCCTTTCTCTGATTACCAACCACAAAGATGTATTCACGTGCTCGTGAGAATCCTGAATTCCATGTTTTACAAACGCTTGTCCTGGAACGTGTTCTGTAGATCAGACTGGCCTCAAACTCTGAGATTCTCCTGCCTCTGCCTCCCAAGTGCTAGGATTAAAGGTGTGTGCCACCATTGCCCAGTTGTTTTCTTATTTTAGTGTATTTCAAAACCGCTCACCCATAGTTAGCAAGATGCTTCTCAAAGCTTCCCTTTAGTTTCTAACTTCTGTAGTTTTAAGTACTGGTAAGAAAAAAAAAATCCAATCTGTCTATCTTTTATGGCTAGCTGAAAAAGCAAACCATTTAGGAAATCCTTCTGCTCCTGTATCATGAAAGCCATGCGTCTTGGTTTCTTTTAGATGCTTGCCCCTACAGGTCAGGATGGAGCAAGGAGAAAGTCCAGCTTTGTGTCCTTCCAAGTGGAACACAGTTGTAGCGGCGTCTAGCACCCCACCCATTCCATTTTGGTCTGCAATGTGCACCTGTCAATTTTCCACACTGGAGCCTTTTTTTTTTTTCCTTCTTCTGGAATCTTTATTCTATTTAACTACCCATGAGTCTATTTGCAACCACCTCCCACCCCCCACCCCCCACCCCCGCCGTGCTCTTCTGTCTCTGAACTCCACTGGCCTTTCTTGGACTTCCGCTTTTCCATTTCTATTTCAGAGTGAAACATGTGTTGGATTTTTATTACAGTGGCACTGAGTCTGTTCACCTGTTAGAGAAGAATTTAAGTATTTATAACCCTGGCTGTTCCTATTCAGCTCTGGCTTATTTCCACTTAGTCTCATCTTCCCCTGTGTCTCCCCATAACCCCGCAGAGCTTTTGCCGGCTTTTGTTAGATCAGTTCCTCTTGGTTCGCTTCTGTTGTAAACACTGATTTGTCTGTTTTACTGTTATGCTAAAACTGGGAACTCCCCCTCCCAGGCGCTGAAAGCAAATCCCAGTACAAGACCTGAGGCCTGCTGGCCTGACCCTATACCTCAGTGCCTTTCCCTGCCACCTCAGGTCTTTCCCTTTCTAATCTTAAATAATTTTACATCTACGTATTCTCATTTTTTGCCTGTCCAACCTGCAATTTACTCCCTGAGAAATGCTGGTAAAAACTTCTACACAGAAGCCTGAGACACGCCCACACTCTGCTTCAAAGCTCAGAGGACTCACTTTCACCAAGCATGGTCCCCCATGATGTCTAGGTGTCCCCAACACCTTTTCTCAGGCTATGCTGTCACCTGTATTATTTTGTTGAGTGTTTCTTTTTTTAAAATAGAAACATTTTATATAATGTTGGGGTAGTATTTCAGTACACATATGCATTGAATAGTATTTAAATTAGGTTAAACATGCCTATATCCTCAAGTGTCTGTCTGCAGCTGTGTGATCTTCAGTAAGTACCCCAACCTCTCTGAGGAGTTATTTCCCCATCTGTAAATTGGTGCTGGGGACTCCTTTTCCTCATAAGAACATGGGCATATTTGTTCTGCTCAGTGACAGACTTTCCCACCTCACTGAGGCTTTCTCTAGTAGTCTAGGTAATCTGGGAGGTGTGTGTGGGTAGGGGAAGGTTGTCAGCCTTCTGTTCATTCAGCAAGGCTCCCTCCCCCACCTCTGATGATGGTACCAGTTGCTGGGGTGCTCCATCTGTACAGATAGACCTAATCTCCTTACCTCCTCCATTGTACACATGGCTGCTGCCTGCACTGCACGCGGAGGGAGCTGCCTGTGCTGGGAGCTAGGGTCCCTTCTCCGTGACTGTGTGCTGGCTCCTCCTGCCACACTCCCCTCACCTCTTGTACATTCCACTGTCCTGGAAGCCACTTCCTCTAACCCAAAGGTGCCTTTGAAGAGATCCTGCTGGGGCTACATCATGGATGGTCAGCTCTCCTGGGAGAATTCCTGACTCTGGACTGTACATAGACTCTGAACATGGCATGTGTGTATTGTATATGCATCTGTGTATGTGTATATGTTAATGTATGCATATGCCTGCATACATGTACATTTTATGTGTGCATCTGCATGAGCATAGTGACTACATGCATGCTTTTGTATTGGTGTACGTCCTATACACATGCATTTACATTTGAATGTACCTGTGTATGTGTTTCCTGTGTACATACATGTGCCTTTCTGCACATGTGTGCCTCTGTATGTGTATACTCTGTGTACATGAGTGTAAGCATTCTCTGTTCTCATTCGTGTGCTCTCTGTGCATGGGTGGGTACCTTCTATGCATGTGTGTGTGCTCTCTATGTGTGTTTATTGACTATCCGTGTGTGTGCTCTCTCTACATGTGTTTGTTGACTATCCATGTGTGTGCTCTCTGCACATGGATGTGCTATCTATTAATGCATGTGTGCACTCTGCATGTGTGTGCCATCTGTTTGTGTGTGCCCCATGTACATGAGTGTGTACCCTCCATGCTTATGTATGTGCTGCTTTTGTATATATGGTTTCTGTGCATGTGTCTGCTCTCTTTGCATGTGTGTATTCTCTGTTCATGTGTGTGTGTGCTCTGTATGTGAATATGCCAGCTCTGTACATGAATATGCCATCTATAAACGTGTGGGCACCCTCTATGCAGATGTGTGTATGTTCTCTATACATACATCTGCTCTCTCTGCATGTGTGGATATTCTGTATGTATATGTGTTCTCTGTGTGTCTTCATTCTCTATACCTGTGTGCATTCTCTGTACATATATGTTCTCTCTGAGCACATGTGTGTTCTCTGTGAGTATATACATGTGTTCTCTGTGTACATATGTATCTGGTTCTTCTGGTTCTGATAGAGGCTTCTTCATGGTACTGCTGTTTAAAGTTAGCCCTTCTTCCACTCTTCCTTCTCTTCATGGCCAAACCCCCCCACTTTTTTTTTTGGTTTTTCAAGACAGGGTTTCTCTGTGTAGCCCTGGCTATCCTGGAACTCACTCTGTAGACCAGGCTGGCCTCAAACTCAGAAATCCACCTGCCTCTGCCTCCCAAGTGCTGGGATTAAAGGCGTGCAGCATCACCACCCGGCCCAAGTCCCTTATTCTAGATTAACCTGGTCACGTGTAGCCCTAAAAAATAAAACAAATTTAGATCTGTAAGCCACACTGATTAGCAAGATGCACAGTCTGCCTCCCCTCATCCTATTCAGTGGGCAAAAGTATACAGAGCCCAACACAGTTTGGATGGTGATTGACTAAAGGAGCCAGTATTGTACTTTAAAGGAGTTGAGTGAGATTTAGGTTTGGTACTCTCAGTCCCTCATAGCCTCTGTGAGCAGCATTCCAGTGGTTCCTATGGATGACGCAGGGCCTGAGCCAGGTGTCTTCCTTAGAATGAAGCCTGGGTTTTGAGTTGCCAGAAGTCTCTGGGAGCCCTGGTCTCTAATCTGGGTTCCACACAGTGACAGGTAACCCAGGACCCACTTCTGGGCTTCTCTCCAGGTCCCATTGTTCCCTCTGCCCTGTTGGGCTCCATCCTGTGGAGCAGGAGGCATACAGGGAGAGGGAGTAGGAGAAGCTCTGGGTAAATAATGCAGAGAAAGCTGCTGATTGGCTTCGGGAGGCGGACACTTTGTCTACATAAATGGCAATCGCATCCTCTGTGTCTTTTAACTGTCACCAAGGAGGGAGAGAGAGCAAGAGAGCGAATAGAGAGGAGGCGACTCCAGCTGCCTGTGAGTACAGCTCTTTGTCTACATGCATGGCTCAGGGTCAGACCCCAGCACGAACTTCTGGTAGAAAATGACCCTGGGACTGGAGTGGGCATCTGTGGTTGATTTGTGGTCATGATGTCTTTCTAGGGATAGAGATACTGCTGGCTAAGAAGGCTAAGCATCCAACATGCACAGGTGACAGGGCTGCTAAGGGATCTTCCTGAGAAATTATGTACCAGCCTCTGCCTGTCTATTTTGAAACATTTCTATAGGAGTCCAGCAGAGAACTAGGAACTTCTGATGGCTTATTAACCCTTGCTATTTGAACTATTGTGGCACCATAACAAAGCGAGTGAACTGGCTTTCAGAGACTCTTGCAGCTGTGCGATAGAAAGCGAGTGGGCAGCTTTGGGGCCACAGACCTAGGTGTGCTTTGCAGGTGAAGGATGACTGTCAACATTCTCCGACATAGTGTAATCTCACTCCTAAAGGGCTGTGCACACAATAGATGCTCAGTATCTGGGAGCTCTGTTGTAAACGAGCAAGGCTGCCACAAGTGGAAAGGTGCACTCACTCCGCCCTCTGCATCCTCTTAGCTCCAGTTTCCAAGGTAACTTTAGTCAAGTGACCTGGGTTTTCCTCTTAGCTGTTTTTTTGTTTCGGTTTTTTTTTTTTTTCTTCTTCTTCTTCAAAGGCTTCCAGTTCAGCTCCTGATACACAATTTCTTGTTAGGAAACACTATGTTTCTCCTCCAAAACAGGATCAAAGCAAAGGTGACAATCTCAGGAAAGGTGGCCTTCTTTGGAACTTTGAGGGGTGCCAGAGAGAACCAGATTTGTTCAGGATCACCCCAAGCTCACTCAGTCAGAGCCTGCAGTGTCCAAGATCAGGGTATTCCAGGACAATGAAGAACTAGCAAGGACAGGGAATCTGGAAGTCTGCAGAGAACTAAGACCTTGTCATCTGTGACAGCATCCTTTTCTTTCCCTGGGCACATGGTGTGTGGGCCTCCACACATGAATTGTGCTAATAAGATAAAGAAAATTACATTTTCCTTTAAAACTCCACATAGCCCAAGAAATGTCCAGGGATCTAATTCTGTTTGTTTTTCTCTCTTGAGGCTGTTGATTATCATGAAGACTTTCCCCTGAACTTTCGTAAACTCATTTTCTGTCTGGTGTTTGAGAAAGTGTCCGGGAAATGATTGCTCACTGGTGTTTTAAAACAATCTTAAGTTTCTCTTCCCATTCCTAGACATTCTGACAGGAAGACCCTCAGGGGGCACAGATGTACCTCACAGGCAAGTAGAGCAGGTTCATAGGGGAGGTTAAAATCCTGTTGACTGAGTGACATGAGGTGGGTAGGAATTAGGCTTGTCTTTCTGCTGGGACAGGCCCATGAGTACAAACCACTTTTGATCTATGTAGGTGTTTGCAAGCCAACTGTTGCCCCTTATCTACTCTCTTCCTTCTGAAGGGAAGGTAATTCACTTCTCTGCAGAGCTGATTTGTGAACAGAGGCAAACAGAGGACAGCAGAGCTAGCCCAGTCTGTTTCAATGGAGATGTACCTAGGATGGTGGGCAGTATGGTGGCTTAGTCCTCCTCCTGAAGCTATTCTTCTGTTCTCCTGTGAGTGAAGAGTCGCAGGAACCTAGTGGCATAGGTAGGACCAGTGCAACTGCACTTGGGGTTACAGGTAACATCTCTATCAGTCCTGGCAGAAGAGCTCGTTGAGGTTCACCTGTGCCTCTCTGGCTACAGAGGCAGTGTAGGATGCCCAAGCCAAGGGCTGGTTTCAAAGAGGTTGACTTCAGAAGGAGAGAAGACTGTGTCCATCCACACACTTGCTGACTTGGCACCCATAATAATAATCCTCATCTCACCTTACAGTGTTACTGAGTATTAAGTAAGATTCTGTGAATACCATGTGCTTAGCTGGTTAGGAAATACTGATTTGTTTGGTTTCTCGGACAATAGAATGTGACAACCAAATGTCAATGTATTCTCAGAATTGAATGTGGAAGAGCCTGAAATACAGGGTTCTTAGCAACACAGTGACAGGCCAGCAACCAAAGATAATGAGGAATTGAGAAGTCAGTGTTTACCACTGACCTCATTCTTGAGAGAAAATTGAGACTACCAGGAGCGGGTACCAAAGGGCACCAAATAAACCCACAGGGCCAGGTGTCAGTGTTTGCAAAGACAATAAACCAATATGAGACTATTACAGAGAAGCAGCACCTGGAACACAGTCTATCCTACAGGAAAGGCAAGTGGCCTGTGAGCCTTGATTAAACTATTGATATGACTTCAAGAACAGAAGCGAAAAGGGAACAAATTGAAGAGAAAACATAGAGTGTGGGAAGAGTATTTCTTCTGTAATAAACTCTTAAGAGTGATAAAATATAGGAACAAAAGAGAAAGTTTTAAGTTAAAATCACCTGATGCTTCTTTGCTAAACTTAAAAAGTAGTAAACATAAATAAAAGATTTTAATGCTTTTAGATCCAAAATTTGAGTGGGTGATAAAAGCCTACTGAGATGCATGTTTACATTATCCTAGTACAGAGCTAAGCTTTCTGCAGTGTTGCAGCTTTTCTAGAAAGGATTAGGCAATACGCAAAACGAACAGTGCAATTCACACCTGTTTTGTGCATTGGGAATTCACATCATTTCCGGACGCCCTTGATGGTGGCACCTGCCGTGTGATGCTGCAGTCACTCAATCTGACCCTTGGCAGTACCATTCCTAACGCCAGATGCCTACTGGCTAGTGGGATTGGATGGGTGTACAGTAACTTGTAAGGTCCCAGTTTGAGAAAGGTGAAGGGACTGTGTTCTGGTTTTGCATGTAGGCATATGGAGAAAGCCAAACACACACACACACACACACACACACGTGATCTCTCAGTCCCAAATATTATCTTTTTTCTTTTACAGTCACAAATGTTATGATTCTTTTCCAGTTTTCTATAAGTTGCATCACAGCACAGTGATACGACTAGAAATGGTATTTCCCTGGGAGAACAGAGCTGGAAATCATTACTTAAACTCCATATATTGTCAGCCAAGAAAATATTTAGATGCAGCATGGTTACAAAACAGGAAGTGAGAAAGAATCAGCGGCTCCTTTCTCGTCTGCAGAAGGGCAGGGTAGGAAGACCCAGCACGCTGCGAGCATCTTGAGCATCTTGATCATCTTGAGCATCATTACAGTTCTGTGTGGAGTGTGGAACTGTGGCTATCTCACAGGTTGGACATAGAGTTCAAAGGACTGTGGCTTCTATACTGCCAAGCTCATATGTTCCAGTTTTACCAGAGGACATTGTAGTATTAGGAAGTGAGGCATTGTGAGGTGCTTTGGTTTGGAAGATTGTAATAACACCCTTGTAGAAGTCCTAAGGTGAGCCCTCGTTCCTTTCTCCATGAACACTGCAAGAAGTCAATAGTGTGAGGCTGGGATTGACACCTTGCCTGAAAGTAAATATGATTTCAGAATCCTAACCTCTACAACTTTACAAAACCATTGTGCCAGGCAGGGGTGGCTCACACCTTTAATCCCAGCACTTGGGAGGCAGAGGCAGGCAGATTTCTGAGTTCGAGGCCAGCCTGGTGTACAGAGTGAGTACCAGGACAGCCAGGGCTACACAGAGAAACCCTGTCTCAAAAAACGAAAAAATTAAAATAATAAAATAAAGCCATTGATTGTGGGGTATAAGGCACCTGGTTTGCCATGTCTTCTGCAGTGGCACAAATGGGTTAATATGAAAGACTGGCTACGATTACATATCAACAAGTGCTGTCCAAGTCCACCAATTCCTTGCTTCCCTTTGTCATGAATGTGGCCTCTCACCAACTAATGTGTTTCAGAAGCTGCTATATTATATGACCTGGGAGGCAATTGGAGATCATGATTGTGCCTGAGGCTCAGGGAATGGTCAGGCTTCAAGTTCTGATGCTACTTTGGGACACTTTTCTAGCAGTTGCTAGGCAATGGGCATTTGCAGCATCTGTTAAGATGCTCAGAGATCATGTTAGTCCAGGGATAGGAGGAGCCAGAGCCTGAATTCAGCTAAAATGGGAGCTTGCTAGCAGGGTACTCTGGTTCAGGGGAGTGTCTACCAAACATCCATGTTGCTATCCTGGACCCCAGAATGGAGTCATTGGCAGGTGACAAGACATGTAGTGGAAGGTTCTTAGGTCACTGGGATATCCCTGTGATAGAGACTGTGGGACCCTGAGCTCTCTTTTCTCTTTATTTCCTGCCTCACCAGTGGTCAGAAATATAAGCCATCCAAAGATACGCCCAAATCAGACGGGAGCATAGACTTGAGCTCTGAGTGCTGGCTCCATATTCCCTGGCTCTGACTTTTAGAAAATCTGTGGTTAGTGCAGGCTACTTCTCCAGACTGAAAAGGAAATGGTGGGTGGCTACAGAACGGCAGCAGGCTTTCCACTCGGTAAAGGGAAGCTTTTGAGCCATAGGGCAGAAATGCAAGCAAGATCCTGTGAGAGAGTGGCCTCTACAGTCAGAGAAAACGATGTGCTGCTGCTCAGTGAGTTTCTCCACTTAAAACACCAGAACACCCAAATTTGTGTCTGGTATAGAGCAGACTAGGCTGCGGTTTGTAAACGTGGAAAGTGGAAGCAGAAAGAACAGGAGTACAAGACAATCCTGAACTACTACATAGCGAGTCTCAATCTAGCCTGAGATGCAGGAGGTAAAGCAGAAAGAGAAAAGGGGAGGAGAGGGTAGGGAGAGGAAAGGGGAGGAGAGGGTAGGAAGAAGAGAGGAGAGGAGAGGAGAGGAGAGGAGAGGAGAGGAGAGGAGAGGAGAGGAGAGGAGAGGAGAGATTCTCACATCCCATCCCCCTCCCCTGCACAATACTTTCCTGCTGCCTAATAAAAGTTTTTCCTGAGTGTGGGCTCGGCTGCAGGCACTCAGCATGTAGCTTCTTTCATCCTACCGATGGCACTCCTGGGGGTGCTTTCATGCCTGTTTGCCTTTGCAAAAGTTGACAGGAAACCTTAGAAAGGTTGAAGGTTGAAGGCTCCATGGTAATTGAAGACGCACCCTTGACCTTGGGTCACCTGACACTGGCACATAACAAGGCCACTCTTGAGCCAATTTTGACTATGCCTGTGCTTCACAGTCACAGTGGAAAAAAAAATGCTAGTCAGAAAATTTGTTTAAAAGCATTTCGTTTAGCCAGCATCTTAAGAGTCTAAAAAGGCTCAGGGGACTTTGGAGTTTGTTGTTGTTGAGGTGAAGTTTCAGATACTCTTGCTTCAAATTATTAGAGATTTCTCATGGCTAGAAGCCTTTCTAATGGTTTCGGATAGAAGCATGGAAGATGAGAAATGCTAGGCAGGACCATGCATGGGTGTTTGGATCTTCATTGTCCTCCCCTCAGCCCACAGGACATCATACCCTGGAACATGCCACAGTAGGATGAGCATGTCCCTTCAGTGGAGCATGCTTCATGTCCGCAACCAAAATTCTTCACCAGGTCAATGGGACCTAGATGGGAAGTAGAATTCCTATACTACCATACTCCATTCAATTTGTAAGAATGTAAGTAAAGGGTCTAGGTTGGACTCTGGGAAAATGGCTAGGGCAGAGGAGTCCAAGAAGAGAAATTGCAGAGAGTAGAAGCTATAGCCTGAGCATGGTGAAAATTATCCAGATCACAGAACAAATGAAAGTGTGGTTGTGGGTGTCGTTACAGTAGCTATGACTCTACCAGAGATGCGATAAGCTGCTGTTTGAGTTGTCATAAAAGCAGGGTCGGAACTAATATACAATGGAGCAGAAATAAAATATTTAGAAGGCCGAACTGATTCATTCGTTTATTTATTCACTTAATCTCAGTTATCAAAGGACAGCAGTAGAACAGAAAGTTACAATAATAACTTCATAACCGGGGGTTGAGGGGACTTCTTATCTTCCTAAAACCCATGAGTATAGCGCTGTGATGACTGTCACTCCTATGATAAAACATCCAGGGAGGTGCCCTGCTCGCCACACATGCACCAACTATGACAGGGGCTCCATGCAAAATCTATGCGGTGCAGCTGCTGCCGAGACAAATCAGGTTGTGTCAACAGAAACCCTTTCAGGGTCTGGAGAAGTGTAGGCCGTTGGCCTTATCACTGTCTACATCTTCCAGCTAATATTTGCCCAGCTCGGAGCCATGAATATCAGACAGCTCTAAAATGAGCGTGAGAGTCTCTTGAGGCTTTGCTCTAAGTACCTTCTGCAAAGGTTTCAGTGGAAAATAATCTTCAAATAAATGACAGGATGGTTTGAAAAGAATAACCAGGTATTATATTACAGTTTGACTAGGAATATTTCCTTTCATAGTGGGTTGGTTCATGCTTATTTGTTTTTTTCCTGGCACATCCTGCTTTGTCCATAAAACGGTGTTATTCCTAATAGACACCACTGGTGTGCTGAGAGGCTGAGGGCCTCTCTCGGGTTTGTAGAACGTTCAGAGACTTCAGCTTCCTACAAAAAAACACTGCAAAAATGGTTACTTTTAAAGGCATAAAAAATCACTTGTGAGGATCAAATTAAAAGCAGAAATTTGTGAGATTTTGTCACATAAAAATTAAATCTCCTACAAGAGCTCTTTATTCTGACTCTTAAAAGTCAGAATAAAATCATCCCAAATTAAGTCAGGCAAAAACGAGAAAAATATCACAAAATATAAACAAACAGATATGAAGGTAGAAGGTTTTTTATGTGTTAGGATCCTTGCAATTAAATAAGAGATTGCTAAAATGTAAGTGGGAGATACAGTGAATAAGCAATTCATAAATGAAAAAAATCCAAACGTCAAAGAAACATCAGAGGACTGGTTGATTTTAGTAGTCAGAGTTAAAAGAGAACCATTCATGCTTATGAGACGGGTTAAGTTTAAAATTAACCTCAGTGACTGTACAGCACTCCCATCAAAGGAGTAACCTGATAAAACAGTGTGCTCAGAGAAATTTGGCAGTTTAATTTAAAAACATTAAAGCTATGTATCTCTAGAAAAATTTGTCCTAAAGAAATGATCAAGTGTTTTCCACATTTTAGGGCTTTTTTGTTTTTTGTGTTTTTTTATGTTTGTTTGTTTTTTTTTTAGTGTGAAACAAAATCATGCAGAACAGATAAGAGGCTTGAATTAGAGTTATTATGAAAAGCTACTAAAGGAATTGCCTGTTATTTACAAGGTGATACAGTTTAAGACCTACAGAGGCTCCCTGAAACTAAGGTCCGAAATGTATCCTACGCGAACATACCTGTAAGGAAGCATACATATTTAATAAGTGAGACACAGAGAGACGTTAACGACAGCTAACGTGCAGCTGAGCAGTTATGCATTAGTAAGGCTTACTCGGACAAAGAACTGCTGTGTTGTGACAAGTAACAGGCAAGTAGTATATACAGTGGAGAACCACTGAACTAAAGGATGATTCATGTACGGGATGACACAGAACAGGAAGGCACAGACGCCATTATGCTATTCAGAAGGGTGAACAACTTAAACATTGCAAGTCATATATTTTCCATTCAACGTTTCTGGGTTGCAGCTGACTGCAAGTAACTGAAACCTCGGAAGAGGAAAATATAAACAACAGGGAGCTACTCTAACTGACAATTCTTAGTACCATCATCCAAAGCTATTCCTGTGTATTTATTCAATACAATAAAATTGATTGTGGCGGTACTGTCATTATCGAAACAAAAGTTTTGATTTTTGTTTTCAGTTAAGGAAAACGAGAGTTAATATGGTAGCAATTCGTGCAATGCGTTGGTCTATAGCCCCTAAACACGAGTCAGGATCTGTCTGAGTAGGTCATTTCTTGTCCCTGAGCTTCAGCCCTGCAGTTTGACCCCCCTACTCCACCCTTTCCCACAAACAGAGCTGGAAACAGGTAATGATGGTAACACTCAGCAAAGGCAGGACATGGTCTGACTGTAGCCAGGTCCCAGTGTGCATGTAGTTATGTCATTGTGAGAAGGCCCAGGACAGAATGCGTTTATCAGTATGGTTTCCCTCCTGCCGCCTGTTTAGCTCTCGTGGGTGCTATAATTTATATATTATCTTATGCATCACCATTGTCTCCCAAGCACTCTTGGCTCAAACGTGCACCCAAATAGTAACTCTGAAATGGAGGCTGGGTCATCTATATATTGTGCTGTGTGTAGTCCCTTTAGCAGAGAACACTGGAGGAAGGAAAAAACCTGAGCAGCCAGGTTGTCCCTGGATACCAGCTATCTCCTAGCTCAACATTAGTCAGCTTAAGCCCAGTTTGACAAAGAAGCCCTGCAAAGCGGATATTGCTAGCATCTAATCACATGTATCTCATCTCTTTCCACCCTTGGTATCTGATCCAGCTTGCTACCTCCCAACCCGGAGACTAACTCCTGTGTTCTCAGTAATTTTTCTTACTCACTGGGTTTAGTGGCTGCTATCATGGTTGACCTTGGTTGTTCGGTCAGAGTGGGAGACACCTAGGAAATTGGTAAAGCAGGTTTCTTGGTGCTTATTGGAAGATATTACCAGAAACTCTTGGAGGATGGTCAGTGAACTGACAGAAAAACTAACTTTGCATCTGAGCAGCACCAATAGGCTGGGTCAGACGAATCAAAAGGCTGAAGGAGGAAACTCTATATCTCTGCCCTAGCGGGCATATGTTTTTTTGTTTTGTTTTTGTTTTTGTTTTTTTGTGGCTGTTGTGACCTGTGGACATCAGACTCTGGCTTCTTCAGCCTCTCAATAAATACCAGCACCCAGTGACTCCCTGCAGCACCTCCAGGGCTTTGATTTTTAGCTAATCTAGCTAATCATTGGTCGATCCTGTACGAAGACTTCCAATTTCTTGGACTTAAGTAGCAACTGGTTTCTAGTCCTCCAGCTTGCTGACAGCCATTGTGGAAAGAAACAGCCTCTGAGCATGTGAGTCAATCCAATAAACTCCCTTTTGTAGTTAGAAGTATATGTATATGGTGAGCTTCACTCCTCTGGAGAGCCCCGAGTAATCCCCCTTTGGCTACAGTTCCCCATCTGTCCCTGGTGTTTCAAAGTTGAGGTCAAACTCTTTCCCCTATGCAATACTCGTGAATAAAAATCTGTCTTCTCATTTTTAAAAAGTGTCTGATGAATCATTTCTAACGCATTTAACATCACAAAATCTGTCCAGCCCCCCTTCCCCTCCCAGACAATGGGGAGCATGGGGAAGTGCTGGGAACATGACATGAAGGTCAGCTCCATTGCTAATCACAATAGATTTGACTCATCCCCAGTACTTACTCTGATGGAAAATCCATCTTCAATTACAAAGCTCTGGACTAAAGGAGGGATTTAGAAATGTATCCTTTGTTTAGCTTTCAATTGTCTCTCACAAATTTAGAAACTATTCAGGAAAGACACATGTTACAAACGGGGATGATAGGATTCTAGAGAGTTGTTCATCTTTCTTGTTTTGCAAACACATTTGATTTTTACCAAACATAAATTCCAGACACTCAGATTCTCCAGCATACTAACTTGTATCTGAATCCTCACTTAAGGCTCACTAGGCCTTCCTGACCAAGTGCAGAGCCCGGGAATGCTGTGAATCAACAGATACACACAATCCCTCTGAGGTTGAGCAAGGCGCTACTCTGCCTTGTGTTTTGAGCTCTTGTGATGTAAATTAAGAGTCCTTTCGCCCTCTAATCTGTTTTGACCTCATCTTTTATATTGTTACTGTTTTTCTTGTGATTTTACTGTTTAAAACGACTCTCAAAATGTACTGCAAAAGGGTTGTCTCATGATCTGCAGCCCAAGTAAGCTGCAGTAAGCGCCTGGTAGAAAAATGACTGTATGTCAGCTTCACTTGGGTTGTTGGAATGTTGAAGAAGATAACGGAACACAAACTCTGATAGCTGCCTGTGTGTCTGACTTGTGTAATATAAAGAAAGTACCATCATGACAAGCAGATTATAGGCAAAGGCACAAGTCACCAGGAGATGGATTCCAGGAAAAAGCATATCTAGCTTTGGATAGGGCTGTGTTGTCCTAGGCTCTGGGCTGAGCTCCCACAGATTGTGGTCATGCCTTTACCCACTCCTCAGGGGCTGCCATGATCTTCTTCATCTCTCGGCTGAAAGGCGGGGCTCAGAATGCAAGGATCTCATTCAGATGGCTAACAAAGGGTACATACAGGCAGAATGTAGGACAAAATGAGAACCAGTATTTGTCATGAAAGTTGGGAAGATCCATGACTGTGTGCTTCTTGCATTTTACTGAAATAATTCTTTTTTAAATGAGGGTGCTGTTCTGCCTTATGCTGCCTGTCTTGTGGGGTGTGGAAAGGGCATTGTTCAGCACCGTGTGGATCCAGTAGTATGTCTGTCTCATCCAGATATAGAAGGTGGCAAGGGATACTGGGTTGGGAGCTGAGGGTCTCTAAGATATAGAGTCACTGTTCCCTGGACTTGCCCCTCCAGTTCAGAGGTATAATGCTTTGTTGGTTGATTTCTATTCTCTCTGTGGGCAGTTTTCAACATGGATTCACGTGAATTCCGGAGGAGAGGGAAGGAGATGGTGGACTATATAGCTGACTATCTGGACGGCATTGAGGGACGTCCAGTGTACCCTGATGTGGAGCCTGGCTACCTTCGGGCCCTGATCCCCAACACTGCCCCCCAGGAGCCAGAAACATATGAGGACATAGTCAAAGATATTGAGAAGATAATCATGCCAGGGGTAAGTATGTATTTGAGGTCAAATGACAGCTGGACTTATGCCTTTATAGAGCCCACTGAAAGCTGTACTTCAAGTGTCATGGGGTTACCACAACTGGTAGACTAAGAGAAACTCCTAACCATTGGTTTGCTTTCAGCTGAGACAACTTAGGTTTAGGGAAGTCAGGTAGTCCATGAAGCTCTCATGGAATAGTAAATGATAGCTCCAAACTACATAGGCTCTAAAGGCAGTGTGAGGGATTTCTCCCAAGGTTCCAAGACTAGTACTTTCTTCATCGTACTAGGTTCCTAAAGTGTGTTATCCTTTAAAAGTAAGTAAAAATAAGCTCTTAGTGGTTGATTGCAAGTAGTTTAATAAATTATCCTAAATAAAGGTACTTGTACCATTCGTATATCTGCCAAAGGATAGCTTTCATGTACAGAGGGGACATCTTCTTCATTTTGTTTGGGCATGGGCAGTTGTGCACAGGTTCTGCCCAACAGCACAGAATAGCTGAACTATCCCTGATAGTCAGAGGGATCAAAGGGTTGCAGTGAATCTCAGTGCCATGTCTCCAGAGTACTACTTTACCCAGCCAGCAATTTGCCTAAAAGCCTATCCTTTAACACGGCTCTGAATGAATGGATCTGACCCTGATCATCAATTCATGTATGAAGCCTGGGCCTGGTGCTGGTAAAACTGGCAGATTTCACACACAATACCCCCCACGGGTGCTTAGGTGGTTGTGACTTTAAGGTGACTGAGAAAGAGGCAGGCAGGGATCTGACAGAGTGGATTCTTGTTTTCACAGAGAACACAGAGGCTCTAGGGAGGCGCATAGTCAGCCAAAGTCCTCGGCTTCAGAGTCAGCTCCTCGGTTCCAGAACATCTCTCATAGCCCTTGTCAAGTTTCATCTTCAGGAGATTTCCCATGGCATTTGTTCTTTGAGCATAACTCAAAATTCTGGCTCCGTCCTGCTAGTTGAGCAAATAAACTAAGCCGTTCAGCATAAAGCCAGTACAGGGAGGCACAGTCAAATGTCAGGCCAAGTAGGAATACAGGAGTGCAGAGCTGGAAAAATGGGCCGTCTTCCCGCAGGAGTCTGTGTTCTATAGGAGTATTTACTGTGTAGAGCAAAGCTGGAAAATGCAAGGGCTCTGGCATTAGCTTCCTGAGTAGATCCAGCCAGCCCGCTGCTAGCTGTGGTTAACCAGAAGTTAGGTAAAGAGCCTGCACTGTGCAGAGCCAGTGTGGGACTATCCACCCCACACACTCTGTGGCTATTCACAAAGAGGAAAGCAGAGGGGTGTGCTTTCCAGTCCGGATTCTTCACCCTGGCCTTTCCAAGATGCGGCTAGTGAAGAGAGAGAGCTGCAGACAGTGTGGAGCCTCCAGGTACCTGAAAGAAACTGAGGCCCTGGGCCCCATCTGTGCCCTCTGGCCCTCTGCATTTGTGCAGTCTTTGGCCTCTTTCTCTACGGGGCTTTGCAATTACACTTTATAAAGGCATTTCCGCAAAGACAAGCGCGTTACCACTACAGATGTTTTGGTTTTTATCTGAACATTCTTTTTTTCCCCCCCAAAACCTCCTGGGCCTCACCCCTGCTCTGCTGAACACATCACTCAGCCCGTGAAGTTCTCCAGAGCCTCGGAGACTCACTGTCAGCCCCTCCCTCTCCCTCCCTTCCTCCCTCCCTCCCCCTTTCCTGTTCTTGATTACCCTGATTTTCTTCCACTCTCACTTTTTTTTTTCTCCCTCTGGCTCTGTCCCACTCCCAGGCCTGGAGACA